>NC_081415.1:715956313-716256313 GCF_030272615.1 Cryptomeria japonica | reverse complement strand
AATGCAGATGAGTGAATAATGAAATGTGTGAATCTATATAAAATGTTTATGTATGTAGCTAAACATCTCAAAAACACAAGTACCCAATCGAAAAAAATGATGATAAAGAGACCACTTAGCGTAAGAAATGATGATGCTTTCAGCTCTCATTCAGAAGATAAAGAGATTATTACCAATACCGAAATCACTCTAAATTCACAAAAAATGCAGAATGATATGCAAAATGCAACCTAAACCTAGCCACTGGATTTAAAATGCTTAAGATTCATCACCGAGCATAACAAACACAACAGGCAGGTTAGAGTTCCTTTCTTTTTCAATGTGCAATATTAATTATCTTGTCCGCAATGACCCTTTTTTTCGTTCATATCCTTGGACAGATTTTGTAGGGACCCGAATTGCATCATAAAGAAATTCCCTCAAAACAAACAAAGAAATGATGTGGACCTCCCTGTAGCATACAAATAAGTGGAGTCGAGGTATGTAAGGCGATTTCACCTTGATGTGAAGGCTCTTATCACAGACACCCAGCTAATTTAGATGTTTCCAGATCATTGGGATCATTCCTACAAGCAGAAATCAAAGAAAATATTATGCCCCCAATCCTTGCTCATCTTAGTCAAGATAGACTTCCTTGAGTTGCTCAGAGGGATAATAATCAAAAACCAATATAAAAGATAGCATGCAAAGAAAAATTCCATTCATAGCTCAAACTGTTTAGTGATTGTTTTTCATTATGTTGTTTTGTGTGTTTACTCGGTGATAAAACTCTTCAGTAGTAAGGAAAAAGGTGACTGACTCGGAGTGGACGACCAGGTTTCACTGACGGAAAGATGACTTGGTTGATACTGCTTAGGACATGTAATGTGCTCTATCAATTAACCTAAGACTAGGATGTTGATCAGTTTCAAGTCATGAGGGTTCCAATGAACCAAGATGTCACAAAAGTGACTAAAATATATGCACAAGCAAAAGCAAAGATGCAGGAAAGCGAGAATGCCAACATTGCATTGATAGATGGAGCGCTCGAGCACAAGAGGCACCTGTTTACCAGGTTTTCACCTCCTTGGCAGAGATTCTTTTTTTTTTACCAAGGTGTCTGTTTACCAAGTTTTCATCAGGGCATTTTCTCTCTTTATATTTTTTTTTCTCTTTTTCTTTTTTTCTTTTTTTTTTATTTTGTGATTTTTCTGATTTTTGTTATTTTTTCAAGACTTTTTCCGTTGTACATGTTGTTGGAGCAGAGAATGCTAAGCGAAGAATTTCTTCAAGTAGATGGTGTTAATAAGCTCATGGAGTTGTTCTCCTTCCGAATTTCAGAGTTGATATGCACCAGAGCCGAATACTACAGTAACGATATAAGGACCCAGCTAGTTGGGTTCAAACTTCCCTTTGTTGTCTAGAAACTGTTGATTTTTTAGGATTTTCTCTCAGAACTAGGTCACCAACCTAAAATTCTCTTTGTCTAAACTTCTTGTTATATCCTCTGGACATTCTCTTTTGATACACTCTGCGATGATCAAATGCCACTTGTCGACGCTCATCCAGCAATTCGAGTTCTTGCAATCTAGATATTCTATGATCTTCATCAGTAACAAGACCTTGCAAAGAAACTCTTAGAGATGGTATTTCCACTTCAATAGGTAGTACTGCTTCGGACCCATACACTAGAGAAAAAGGTGTAGCCCCAGTAGGTGTTCTGATACTTGCTCTGTAAGCCCATAGTGCAGGATTGAGCTGCAGATGTCAATCCTTCCCAGATTTGTTCATTGTTATGTGCAAGATAGTCAGTAGGTTTTTGTTATATGCCTCGGCTTGTCCATTACCTTGAGGGTAATATACTGATGACCAGTGTTGTTTTATTTTGAATTTCTCACAGAGCTTGTCCAAATCTTTATTCTTAAACTGTCTTCCATTATCAGTCACGATGGATGAAGGTATCCCATACCTGCAGATGATATAGTTTAGGATGAAGAGAGCTACTTGTTTATCGGTTGCTTTGATGAGCGAGACCACTTCTACCCACTTAGTGAAATACTCAATGGCAATTATGATGAATTTATGTTCGTTAGATGAAGCAGGATATAAGCGTTTTCTCTTTATGCACGGTCCGATGGCATGCTCGCTAATGATGGTCCATTGCTTTATCAGCTTGTGGCGAGTACGGCAGTTCTCAAATTGATCTCTACTTTAGGGTCGTGCGCTCGATTGCCTGGTCTCTGTCCTTCTCTCCTGCGAGAGACTTGGAACGACGAACCCATCCGCTTCTGGAGCTGCGCCTGGAACCGGGTAAACTCGATCGGCTCTCTACTAGTTGCTATCTACCTAACCAATGAGATCAAAGGCCCATTGCTGAAAAGGCCAATGTGTAGTGAAGGGTATAAGATCCCTTGCTGGAGCATGTATGAGATTTCCGTGTAGCTGACATTTTTCACATGTCTTAGCAAATTTAATAGCATCTTTCTCCATGTTTGTCCAGTAGTAGTCTATAGTAGTTTCTGAGCTAAAGTATGACCATTTGAATGAGATCCACAAATAACTTCATGAACTTCCAATAATGCACATTTAGATTCTTTAGTTTCTAGACACCTAAGCAATGTACTGTCCAAACCTCGTCTAAACAAATCATTAGCAATGATAACATACCGTGAAGCGTTTCGAGTTAGGTTTCTTTTCTCATTACAGGTAAGATTTTCAGGGATAATTTGGTCTCGTAGATAAGAGTAGATGTTGTTGTATCGGGATTAGTCATGTCCAATAATAGCACAGACTATTTGGGTCTCAGGAGAATCATAGGCCAGGTAATGTAACTCTTCCATGAGGAATTCAAAGCGAAAATTGGACTCTTGTAACTCAGGTATAGACGCCAAGGTGGCCATAGCATCTGCTGCTCTGTTTGCGGATCTAGGAATCTGTTGGAATGATACAAAAGAAAAATACTTCTTAATATCATCAACCATTCTCTTATAACGCCTCAGTTTCTCATCTTGAGTTTGATATGTATCATTGATTTGATTTATGATTAGCTGAGAATCTCCATAGATATGTAATTCTGCAACCTTCCATTCAATAGCTAGCTTTATCCCGTTTACCAAAGCTTCATATTCTGCAATGTTGTTTGTGCAAGGGAATAGAATCTTATAAGACTTTGGGATTGAATATTTCTGAGGAGTGATAAATAGTATTCCAGCACCAGAACCATTTTGAGTAAAAGACCCATCGAAGAACATCTTCCAGGGTTGTTGAGTAAGATGCATTATTGATTCATCTGGAAACTCTATATGCAGCGGTTGAGTGTCCTCAAGCAAAGCTTCAGCAAGTTGATCAACAATTACCCATCCCTTTATGGCTTTGTGTTCTACATATTCAATGTCAAACTCTGTAAGGATCATGACCCATTTTGCCAATCTTCCTGTTAGTGTTGCTTTGTTGAGTAGATACTTGAGCGGATCGATTTTAGCCACCAGCTTGACTAAATGTGCTAACATGTAGTATCTCAGTTTTTGTGATGCAAAGACTAATGCCAAGCATGCTTTTTCTATTATAGTGCAGTTCATTTCATAAGACGCCAATGTTCTGCTGATGTAATAGATGGCTCGCTTCTTTTTATTGTCATCCTGTTGTGCTTGAAGTGCCCTTAATGATGAATCAGTTTCTGATATGTATAAGATTAGTGGTTTACCCTGAATCGGTGGCATCAATATTGGTGGATTAGACAGGTACTCTTTTATCTGCTGAAGCTGTTGTTCACATTCCTGATTCCAATTGTATATTATTCCTTTCCTCAATACTTTTGTGAAAGGTTGAGCTTTGTCTGGTAGTTGAGAAATGAAGTGTCTGATGGATTGGAAACGTCCTTGTAGAGTTCTCATTTGACTGATGTTCTTTGGAGGCGGCATTTCCATTATGGCTTGGACCTTCTTAGGATCAACCTCAATTCCCTTCTTTGAAATGATGTAGCCAAGTAGTTTACTAGACGTTACTCTTAATGCACACTTCTTTGGATTTAACCGGAGTTTAAACTTTTTCATTCTATCTAGTATAGGACCTAGCTCTTGAATATGTGTGGATCTCTTCATAGTCTTCACTATGGTGTCATCAACATAATCTTCCATATTCTTATGCATCATATCATGAAATATAGTAGTTACTCCTCTTTGATAAATTGCTCCTGCATTCTTCAGCCCAAATGGCATGACGTTCCAGCAAAAGGTTTCTCATGCACAGGTGAAAGTTGTCTTTTCTTGATCTCGAGGAGCTATTTTGATCTGATTATATGCAGAGAATTCGTCCATTAGTGAGTACATCTCATATCCAGTAGTCATGTCGACTATCATATCAATGTTTGGTAATGGAAAGTCATCCTTTGGACAAGCTTTGTTGAGATCTCCGAAGTCTGTGCAAACTCTGATAGATTTATCTGCCTTTGATACTGGTACTTTGTTTGAAATCCATTCAGTATAATCTATAGCTCTAATGAATCTATATTTTAATAGTTTTTCAAGCTCAGCCTTGACCAGTAGTGCCACATGTGGGTGCATCTTATGAATTTTTTGTTTGACTAGTTTAACTCCTGATGTGATAGAAAGATGGTGCATGATGAGATCAGGATCTAGGCTTGGCATATTAGAGTACGTCCATGCAAAGTTTATTTTATTTTCTGAGAACAGATGAGTAAAATCTTTCAATTTTTTGTGAATAGTGATTGAGCTACATGAATGATGTGTGGTGTCTCTTGACTCCCAATATTCACTGGCTGAGTTGGCTCGGTCAATATGGAGGACCTTTCCTGGAAATGGCTTGGCAGTACATCAAGTATCTCACCTTCAGGTGCCTCAGAGAGGTTTTCACCTTTAGGTACATCCTTTATTTTCTCTTTTTTAGATTCTGACACCGCCACAATGTGGTTTTCGCCATCAGATCTTTTGTTTTTATTTTTCTTGTTTTTGCGACTAAGATACTTGATATCCGCTTCTGTCGTGTTTTCACTCTGTTTGCTGGTGGAAGAGTACATGGGTTCAACTGCATTGAGATAATAGGCTAATGTATAGTCATTGGCAAAAGTAGGTATATTCATGGGCTGGTTCTGTAAAGTACAGTCAATTAGTTCTGGATGTAGTAAAGATAAATATTGGACAAGTTCGAGAGTGTTCACGGTATTGTCATCACAACTGCGGATCAAAAAGTCGAGTTCTAGAAGGATACCTTACGTAAGTGTCTCGAGAACAGGAAGAGTCAGAACATGATTATTAAAGTTCACGTTAATATTTAGTTGACCTAATCCAATATACATACTTGTAGCGTCGTTCCCTACACCAGACTAGACGTCATATCGTGGTTTGACAGCGATAAGATCAGTAGACAGATTTTCATTGTTTGTATCAGATGATACAGAATTTGAGGCTGAGTAGATATTGTCTTGAATAAGACTGTCATCAGAGTCATTAGAGTCATCGGATTAAGTTTATGAGTCTTCTTCAAGTGGTTTAGTAAGTGTATGTATGGTATCAACACCAACATCTTTAATGCTGCAAGTTCCTTCATGTTGTGGTTCATTTGTCATTAGTATCTGACATACCTGTTGACATGATCTTGATGTTTCTGTGATTCGTTGTTGTCTACTCCATTCAGCTTCTTCTGGACTGATAATTGGTTCTTGTTCAGTAGCTTCTAACTCTTCTTGTGTAGTGCTATACCTGATTTGTTTTGTTTTAGCATAGGGTCACATAGATAAGAAATTTTCTAGTATTCTTCCTTCTTTCAGTCCTTGTTCATAGTTTGCTTGTCTCTTTTGTCTAATTTCTTGTATTTCCTTCTCTAGTTTTATGTACATCAGCTCTTGAGTATCATCTATGATACCGCTAGACTCTTCTGGAGTTTCTGTAGTAGATGTGTCTGAGAGGTGATCCGGACCCCATTCATACTTATTTGAGTCAGTCTCTGAATCGTCTACTTGTTGTCTACCAGTGTATGTGACTGGAACTTTAAGTGGTGCAAACAATTCTCTAATTCTTACTACTTTATCTCTTATATCCTCTGGTACCTCAACTTCTTGTATTATTGTAGCTAACACCATCGAAGCTTGAGCACTGACTATTTCTTCTTTCTTGACTGTTGATTCCTCTTTCTCTTTTCTACACTCTGCTTTTGTTTGTTGAGTGTCTGCTTCCTGTAATGTTGAAGGCGATATCCTTTTCTGCCACTTAGACTTAGAAACATGTTTGTGATCTGATGTCATTTTCGGATTGTACCCCAGTTCAGCCTTATCATTTGTGGATTTTGTTTGCAGCTAAATTCGTTCAGTAATACCCTCTTGATGTTTACCCAGGGGACCAGTACCTGAATATCCCATGTGTTGAATCATCTTGTAGCCAGGACCACATTGGTTTGAGGAAATCTCACAATGTCGTACCTCCTCGTTTTGACTATCTTCCTTAAAGAGCTAGTTAAGAATAGCATCCTCTTCTATTTCATCCGCCAAGGAGGTAGAAGACTGTACAAAGAGACCATCATATATGGTATTCGGAGCTGAAGTTTGTGTTCTCATAGCCTCTGATGGTTTGCCCAACTGTTTTGGTGATGAAGGGAGAGAGACTAATGAAAGTACTGGTTCTATCTTGTAGCCATCCATAACGGTATTTGTAATCTTCCATTTCTTTTCCAATTCTTTCATCAGAGCTTCTGGATTTTCACTTGTAGAGGCTGCCCTATTATGAGGCACAAAAGTATTAACACCTTTTATTAATGCATTACAGGTGACATTTGTATCAGCCGAAATACTGACTTTTGTTCCATTATAAGGAAATTTTAAGCATTGATGGTATGTTGATGGAACTGCCTTCATCTCATGAATCCACGGCCTGCCCAGTAAGATATTGTATGACAAAGGAATATCAAGTACCTGAAAAAGGATATCTCTTTCTAAAGGTCGCACTCTAATAGGTAATGATACCAGACCTTTAGAGGTCCTTTCTTCTTCATCATAGGTTTTTATTGTTATTTTCTTGTCGGGATCAATGACATTTTTAGAGAATCCTAGTTATGTAAGCAGACTGTAAGTACAGATATTCAACCCCGTGCCTCCATCTATCAAAACACGTTTGACTCTATGTTTATGGATCATGGCTTCAATATGCAATGGCTAGTTATGTGGATGATTTAGCGAGTTGTCATCTTCCTCAGAGAAGGTCAGATAGTGAGGTTAGGTTAGATGACCCACCATGGATTGAAACCGATCAATGTCTAAATCTTTTGGAACATTAGTGGTGAGCAATGCTTTGTCTAGGATCTCTTTGTGAGCAGACGAGAGCTTTAGCAATTCAAAGTTTGAGATTTGAGCATTTGTCCTTTTCAACTATTCAAGAACGCTATATCCAGAAGATGATGATGAAGTTAACCTTTTACATTTGTCCAAGGTTGATTATTTTTGTTTGTTTGACAAGGCTGGTGGGTTTGATGTTGTTTGAGCCGGGTTGGAAGAACTAGCTCCTTGGAGAGTGACTTCCTTCTGAGAACGGGTCAGAGCTCTTGCATATCATGATTCATTTGGTTTATCTTGGACTATAATCACATTGCAATATTCTGATTGGAAAGGCTCAATCATGTTGATGATGTTGTCATTGCTGGTATAAATATAATTTACTTTGGCACCTCCTTTGGTCTTTTAAGAATCATCTTGTTCGTAAACAGGTAAAGGGTCTTTAAATGCTTAGTGATCAGCATTGGTTAGGTGATTCCCGACAACAATTTTACCAGCATCTATGAGACCTTGAATCTCATGTTTGAGCTTCATGCAATTTTTTTTGTTATGACATTTATTCTGATGGAATTCGCAGTACTCATTTTCTCTCCACCATTTTGGTTTGATTTCTAGATCATATGGTCTGGAGTTATCTGGTAGTGTTATCAGGTTGTTTGCCAATAGAGTTTTGAAAGTGGATTCATATGATTCTTCAAGAGGAGTGAAATCACACTTAGGTTTAGAAAGCCAAGGATTCTCTTTGAACCATTCTTTTGTTTTCTTTGGAGGATTTTTTGTTGCAACTTTAAGTGCTTGTGTGCCACTAGCCAAGTTGAATATCGTGGGCTTTGAGTTAGCTTTAAGAGTGTCTACTACTCCATTGTTAACAACATTCTTGTTGTTGTCTTTGCCAAATTTCCAATACTTGTTCTTCTCTTTAGAGCTAGATCCTAGTTGTGTTTCTTTCCAAGGTGAGATATCTCCCTTCTTTATGAGCACATCTTCCATTCGAATGGCATTATCTACCATTTTGTTAAATGATGGGTGTACTTGCATTTGTATACTATACTTCAGTTCAGGGACCAAGTTATTGACAAATATATCCATTTTCTCAGAGTCTTGGATAGGTCGAGAATACCTAGAGAACATCTTTCTCCAGCATTGGAGGAAAGTAAGAAGAGGCTCCCCTGTTTTCTGTTTAGTATTGCAAAGCTCGATCATAGTCACAGGATGTTGAATGTTGTATGAGTATTGTTGTAAAAATAGTTGGATTAGTTCTTCAAACGTTTTTATTCCTTTGGGTAGACTTAAGAACCATTCCATTGCTTGACCCCCTAAACTCCTTGGGAAAAGGTGCATGAGGTACGTTTGATCATGCATGAACTCCATACAGGACGCACAAAATTCCCTGACATGATCTTGAGGATCCGAGGTACCATCATATTTGTCAAATTTTGGGATTTCAACTCGTGAAGGAAATGGAGGCATGTATAGATTTTTGTCAAATGGAAAGGCACATATTGTTTCCAAAGAATATTGTTTTAGGGACTTATCCTTATTCTTCAGTTCTATGATCTCCATCTGTAAGGCTTGTAATTGTTTGTGTACCATGAGTATAGGTGATTCTTCCTTTTTAGTAATGAGTGTGTGAACATCATATCCAGTAGGAAGTTTGGCACCTTGTTTTTCTAGTTCTAAGAAATAGTCTTCCTTCTCTCGAACCAGGATAGCTTTCATCATTTTCCTAAAGTCTTTGTCCTTTTGGTAGTCAAGAATATCTTTTTCTGGAGGTTTAGTGTCTTTTTCAGCCTCACTTGATGAGGAATAATTATCGATTTCATGAACATTAAGGTTGTCTTTGTCATTGTATTCTGTCTCATGTATAGTGGGAGATTCAGGTTCATCAAAAACTGGTACTCCTGATGATGAAGGTTTATCAGTCAAAGGGTCCTCTTCGTAAAATGGATTATCGTTGTATGAAAAGGGTATTCCTTTGCCTTTGGCCTCTTTCTTACGAGAACTCTTGGTTTGAGTAGGCATTTTTATGTATTAGTGTTACCTAAAGTTGTTTGTGATGCAGAGGTCGAGATCAATTTCAAAGCTAGTTGTTCGGTTAACATATTGTTTGAGAGAAACAACTGAGATTTTAGTCTGGTTTCAGGAAAGATCTATCCTGTATAAGACATCTATCTAAGTTGATTCTAAGAGTAGTGTAAGATTCAGTCCGGTTTCAGGAAAGATCTATCCTGTATAAGACGTTATCTAAGTGACTTAGGTTTGATAGGTGGTTGATTGAACCGGCTAAAAGATGATCGACCAAATCATGCAATGCAAATGGTAGAGGTACATTGTCTTGATTTGTTTATGCTTAGGATGATGATAACCAATATTATGTTCATTGTAGACTATTTTTAGGAAAGCTTGATTGTTCTGTACTGATAAAACCAAAGATTCATACAACAGGATTTACTAAACTGAACGATAATTTAGTAGCTTCAGGATGACAACAGTTTTGTTTCGTACGAGTTGCTGCCTCATATCGTACGACATATGGGTATGTGCAAGACGACAAAATATTCTAGTGCAGTTATGTTTCATACGACAGATGGGTATGTGCAGGATGACAAAAGATTATAGTGCAGTTTTGTTTCGTACGACACAGGATTTAGCTTCAGACGACAGACTTCTGGGTTTCATACAACATAGGATACGATGCAGGATGAGAAATCACAAGACTCGTACGACACGGGATTTAGCTTCAAACGACAGACTTTTGGGTTTCGTACGACACAAGATACAGTGCAAGACGAGAAATCACAAGACTCGTAGACACATAATGTGGTGCAGTTTTGTTTCGTACAATTGTTCACAAAGCAGAGACTAAAATTCTGAGTTTTTCGACAACTGAGTATGACCAATTCTGAGATGGACTGATTTTTTACTAAGATAGACTAGTTTTGAACAGAATTTCAACTTAGGATGGACAAGTTCTGACATGGACAGAGTTTCGACTTTAGGATAGACAAGTTCTGACACTGACAAAGTTTCGACTTAGGATAAACAAGTTCTGACACGGACAGAGTTTTTGATCACTGAGCTTGTTTCTTGTTTTCTCCAATTTTGGTATTTCAATTTTTGTTTTAGGGATGAAAACACAGAAAACATGTCGTATAAATAGTAACTCCAATCATATCATGCAAGCCCTAAGGAATTTGGTGAGAGAAGAAAACATTTTCTTGTAGACTCAGGTACACACCCAATAGCTAATCAGAATACGACCGTTGAGTCTCATGCAATGGATTCTCAATGTTGTATTATTCAACTCCAAACGCTAATGGGGGCACGAAATGACAAGTATCTTGGGAGAGTTACTATCTCTCTTGCACAAAGATTATCCCCCCTTTCAGAGGTAAATCGAGTAGCTTCTAATTTTAATTGGAACTAGTAAGGGATCCGTTCGGCACGTCGAGGTATAAACTCAATTAAGAGGTCTCCCAGCCTTGAAAACCAAGGTTTAATATACCCGAAGGTAGGGAGGAGAGTTATTCTCGAGCACTGTCGTTGACTTGATTTTCATCAAATCACATTTATTTTATAGTGGGTTGAAGTACTTGGTATTTAGTCGTTCCCACTTAGGTCGTTCCCCTCACACCGGCCGTAATGGCTTTAAGAGTTTTTCAACCCCTCGGGAGGACAGGCCTGCTAAAGATGTACAAATCTCAAACAAAGAAAAATCCTTAAGGGTCTGGATTTCTAATTGTCTAGAAAAAGACAAGAGCATACTCTCCTACCTATCAGAATCTTCTAAAAACACGAAAAATAGATTTGTTCTTTAACCAGATAGCAATTTAGGTGCCTAAAAATGAATTGAAAGAATACACGATGTTTGGTCGATTTTCCTTAGGCAACCTGCAAAGACAACGAATCAGTAGTCATATTGTCTTTGTGCGACAAGCATATTCTTTGGCAAGCGTTCTATAAAAACTAATTAGGCTATGAAAAATTCTAAGATAGACAGATAAACAACCAAGGTCAGTTGTCAGAATAATCAATTTGAACAGAAAACCTAAATCATGAAATTTGTTTTTCTCCCCTTTTTAACCAGAAATTTACAGAATTGTACGAAAGTATTTAAGCTCGTACGAGATAGGATTCCGGCTCGTACGAGACAAGATTCTAGTTCGTACGACACCTGCAGTTTTTTGTTTCAGCCTATGGGAAATGTCGTATGAGATGTACGGACGAAAATCCGAAAAATCTGAAATCTGGAAAATAACAAAAATGAAAAGTCAGTTTTGGAGGCCGAAAAATGTAGTCTTCTGCCCCACGGTGGGCGCCAGAGATGTGTGTGTGAAAAAGGGTTTGTAGCTGCAAGCACAACACTTCAATTAAGTCATTACATGTATGGTTAGTAAATCAATAATCAATAAGTAATAAACCATAACAAAGCGACTAATTGCCTTCTAAAAGATAGGAGTATAAGATTGCTCTCAGATTTTTATAAGCAATACCAGTGACTAGACTACACCAAGACGAAGGATTTAAACTATATGATATTTAACTATATGGATGCAAGATGGATGAATAATTCAAGCAATAACGAATTCAAACAATATGGATGCAAGCAATATGGATTCAAGAAATAACGAATTCAAGCAATATGGATGCAAGCAATATGGATGCAAGGAATATGGATCCAAGCAATATGGATGCAAATAATCTAAAAAAGCACAATGATCTTCAATGACTCCAGAGAGAAATTAGCGTGATAATAATCTCCAAGTGTGTTCTCAAAAATCTCTGGGGTAAATTGGAATGAGAGTTGAAGGCTGAATTTATAGAGAATTACAAGAGAGATGATAAAAAAAGCTCAATTTAGAATTAATTGAAAATAATTGAGAAATCGGGTTCAGTTAACCTTGAGATAGATTCCAATTATAGTTTAATTGAAATGCATTTAGATAAGAAGTTCAAGTTGCATTGAAAATAATATTAAATTAATTCCATGCATTTGTGATAAAAATAGATAATTCTTTGATTTATTCAAGAAAAAGGTCTTTTCAATGCAACTGAACTTATTTTTCTAAAAAGCTTTGAGTTCCAATTTTAGAGAATAATTCAATTAATTGCTTTTCTGATTTCAAGTTCTAAATTTAGAAAAAGGAATAATATCTCAAGTTTGATTTCTCTCTCAATTCAATTCCTTTTGTTTAATTTTCAATTCAACTCTTGCTTTGTGATTAATTCTTCTTCTGTGATAGATTAATTCCTTTTTTTGCATGATTAAATGGAAAATTTATTAATTAATTAAATATGCTAGGATATTTAATAAATTAAAATAGGATAATTTGATCAAAATGATTTTCTTAGAATGATTCAATTAATTAAATAAATATTTAATTAATATTGAGTAATTGATTTGCCATGTGATATTTGGTGATTAAAGAATTAATTATGTGCTCAAGATTGATTTAATTGCCTTGGGTTAGGACCTTGGTGATGTTGTCGAGATTAGGGGCCCATGGTTTAGATAACCATTTTTAGGGTATTACAGTGGGATGTTGTTGATGTGAATGTCTCAAGACCCTTAAATCCCATTACAGCTGCTCAATATGATGTTATGGACCATAAAGCCAAGCGTCTAATTAGATTGTGCCTAGCAAACTCTGTTATGATCAATGTCCACGAAGATAACACTGCAAAGAAGTTATAAACGAAGCTTAGTGAAATGTATCAAGAGAAATATTTATTCAATCAGATTTTCTTGAGGAAGAAATTATATGAACCTTGAGAATGGAAGAGGGTGGACAGATCATAGACCACCTAGAAGCATTTAATATGTCGGTAGCTCAATTGGCATTTGTTGGTGTTAAGATGGATGAAGAGGAGAAATGTTAGATCTTGCTTTGTTCTTTCTCTGATTTGCGGGATTCTCTTGTTATGCCTATCGGTAATACTTCTATTGTTTTGAAGTTTGAAGATGTGGTGGGTGTCCTACTTGGTGAACAGATGTGGAGGAAGGTGTTCAGCAGTTCAAATGAAGCCCTAACTATTCGTAGAAGACTTAAGGAAAAAGGAAAGAAGAATGAGAAGTGCAATAAGTAAAAATCTAGAGGGAGGTCGAAATCTCCTAGAAAGTCCAAAGTCATTTGTTGGAATCTCAGTAATTCAGGTCACATCCGTAAGGACTACAAAGAAGAAAAGAAGAAGAAAAATAAGAAGTTTGATTCTAATTCTAAGTCTAAAAAGGAAGATGGTGATGCATTCATTGCAACTTTGGATACTCATGCAGGTAATGATTCATGGTTAATTGACTCCGATTCATCTTTTCATATGACTTCCAATAAAGATTGTGTTTCTGAATATGAAGAATTTAATGGAGGTAAGGTATACTTGGGTGATGATTCACATTTATATATTGTTGATCATGGTAAACTTAGAATCAGGTTTTCTAATGGTAGAATAAAAAGGATTACCAGTGTGTTGCATATCCCTCGATTAAAACAAAATTTATTATCTTTGAGCAAACTAATAGATGCGAGTGTGCATGTAGTCTTTTCCGATGCAAGATGTAAGATGATTAAGGGTGTTATGGTGATTTCTAGAGGTGTTAGGTTTGACACTTTGTATAATCTAGAGGCATACATTGTTAAGTGTAATAGCAATTCTGTAAAAAGTAAATCTGTGGATACTTCATCGAAAGATTTGTGGGTTTCACCTTCAGCAGATGGACATGATTTTTGTGTACCTAAGGGTGCTCTTTCTTCTAAAACAAAGTTACCTACAGAGAAGACTATGTTATGGCACCAGAGACTTGGCCACATTGGAGAAAAGGGTCTAAGGACCTTGATTGTAATCTTGACTTTAATTTATGTGAGCATTGCATTTATGGCAAACAAAACCACATTCGCTTTTATTTAAGTTATTATAAATCTTGTGGTGTTTTGGATCTTATTAATTCTAATGTGTTTGGTCCTATAGATGTTTCTTCCATTCAAAAATCCACATATTATGTTTCATTTATTGATGATTTTAGTAGGACATGGGTATACTTTCTAAATAGTAAATCTAAAGTTTTCAACCATTTTAAAGAATTTAAAACAATGGTTGAGTTGCATATTGGAAAGAAAATTAAATTTTTGAGGACTGATAATGGTGGTGAATTTTTCTCTAATGATTTTGATAGATTCTATAAAGACTGTGGCATTAACAGACAGACGACAACTCTGTATTCTCCACAACAAAATGGAGTTGCAGAAAGAATGAACGGGACACTAATGAAGAAGGCTAGGAGTATGCTAAGTGGTGTTGGTCTAGAACAAAATATTTGAACTGAAGCTATTGTCGTTGGTTGCTACCAGATTAACAGTTCTCCTACATTAGCTCTTATTGATAAAACGCCTATGGAAGCATGGTTAGGTCACAAGCCTTCATTGAGACCTCTTAGAGTTCTTGGTTGCAAGGCATATGCACATGTCCCAAAGGAGAAGTGAACAAATTTCGAGAACAAGGTTGTGAAATGTATCTTTATTAGTTACAATTATAGTGTGAAAGGATAAAAGCTTTGGGACCATGTTGCACATAAGGTAATTCATAGTAGAAGTGTTCTTTTAGAGAAATTAAGTCTCCTTTTGTTACATTGCAGCCAGAACAGACTAAACAAGAAGATATGATTCAATTCTCTTCTACACCTGAAAGAGTTGAATTGAGACCACTTGATAGGCAATAAATTATGAAGACCTCATCTAGTTATGAATCTTCAGAAGAGGCACAAGAACCTTCGACTCATCTTGTTCGAAGGTCTACAAGACATAGACAACCACCTGAAAGGTATTCACCCGATGATTGGAGATGTATTTTTGCTTTGAATACTAATTTGAATGAAACTAGATCTGTAGAAGATGCATTAGGTATGAATGATGCAGAATCCTAGAAGATTGTTATAGAAGAAGAAATGGCAGCTTTGAAAAATAATGATACATGAGATCTTGTACCATTGCCTGAAGGACGGAAGCATGTTGGTTGTAAATGTGTGTTCAAGAAAAAGATTGGTTCATATGGTAGCATTGAGAAGTATAACGCAAGGTTGGTTGCAAAAGGATACTCTTAGATTGAGGGTGCTGATTATGGTGAGATATATTCTCTTATTGCAAAAATGACATCCATTAGATTTTTCCTTTCTATTATTGTTGCTTATGATTTAGAGGTTGAGCAAATCGATATGAAAACTACTTTCCTTCATGGTGATTTGGAGGAGGATATTTATATGACACAACCAGAGCATTGTGTGGTAAAAGGTAAAAGTAATTTGGTATGTAAATTGAAGAAATATTTGTATGGACTCAAATAGAGTGATGTGGTACCAGAAATTTAATAAATATATGTTGAATTTGGGATTTGAACGTTCTAAATCAGATCATTGTGTTTATTATAAATTTGATGGTGATCATTTCATGTACATTGCACTATATGTTGATGATATGTTATTCACTAGGAAAAGGAAAGGTATGATTTCAGAACTAAAGTATCAACTTGCTGCTAAATTTGAAATGAAAGATCTTGGTGCAATGAAACACATTCTTGGGACAGAAATTAGAAGACATAGTGTGAACAAAAATTTATGGTTAGGCTAGAGTAAGTATGTGAAATCAATATTACAGAGGTTCAACATACAATATTGTAGACCATTATATGTTCTCTTTACAATTGGAACGAAATTATCGTTTCAGATTGTTCTACATCTCCATCAAAGATGGAGGACATGACCAAAGTGCCTTACCAAAGTGCAGTTGGAAGTTTGATGTATGTTATGGTTCTACTAGACCAAACATTTCCCAAGCAATGGGAGTTCTTTCCAGATAGATGTCTAATCCTGGTAGAGTTTATTGAGAGGCAGTCAAAAGAGTCTTCAAATATTTGAAGGGTACCTCGGATTATTCTTTGTATAATCATGGTAATTTGGTTGGAAACATGATTTCCCTTGATATTCATGGTTATGTGGATTCGGACTAGGTAGGTGATATTGATAGTAGAAGATCCACCAGTTCTTATGTGTTTACTTTATTTGCTGGTGCAATTGTTGGATGAGTAAGCGACGGGTTGTGGTTGCTTTGTCCATTATAGAAGTAGAATTTATGGCAGCTACTCATATTTGTAAAGAAGTCATTTGGCTTAAAAAACTGTGTTCGGGTATTGAAATAAAACAAGGTGCGGTGGCAGTTTATTGTGACAGTCAAAGTGCAATTTTCCTAGCTAAGAATCTAGCTTTTCGTGCCCAAACCAAACACATTAATGTTCAGTATCATTTTGTTAAAGATGCGGTCGAAGATGGCAGGGTAAAGTTGGTTAAACTAGAAACTTTGATGAATGTTGCAGATTCTTTAACTAAGGTTGTGAGCACAGAGAAGTTCAGATGGTATACGAAATCTATGGGCCTCATGACCCCAGGCAATTAATATATTGTGTTAATACTCCCTTTGCTCTTGCAAGGTGTTCGACAAGTGGGAGAATGTTGGGAAAATGGTGTCTCGCCCTTGCATTTACATGATATTACTATTTATAGTAAGTTTTTGTTTGAGCATGAAATGCTATAAAATTCCCCCAAAGCTTCAGATAGGCTAGATAAACATGTCGGTAAGTTTTTGTCGCAAGATCGTAGCTAGTTTTGAAGATATTTAAGTTTTCACTTTTTGGAGGGTGGGATGAAAGATTTAAATTTAATTTTGAGTGCTTTAGACCCTCAAAAACACCCTGAAAAGTGGGTGTAACTAGCATAATAGGTCATGAGATGATAGATCACTTCATGAACTTTTCAGCACTTCAAACGGTTCGTCAATCGAGCACATGGTTCACAACTTATGGCCTTTGGAAGTTTAAACTCCTGAAATAGGAAATATAAAATGCATCAGACACATAAATGAGTTGTAAGAGGAACACATGTTGATGTGTGTTTTGACACATCATAGGGAATCTAGAATGGAGATAAGGTCGGCTCTACTTTATTGGGTGGTTTTAGCCCATTGTTTTGTAATATCGTTTAACGGTTTCTTGTATTGTATCTCCTATATATGAGGTGCGTGAGATAGAGGTTGTGTGTAAGAGTCTTATGGCTATTGAGTTACCTCTGAGTCTTTGATTAGTGGTACTACTATGAAGAGTTTTCTCTACAATTATATTGTAATCTATTATTGATTGCTGAATAATATATTGAGCTGCTTTTGGAGTGTGGAGTTTTTCTCCCGAAAGGGTTTTCCCCACATAAATCATTGTGTTTTGGTATGCATGATATTATGTTTATTTCTGTTAAGTTTCCGTAACTATTGTAACAATCTAAACAATTTTTTGCATTTCCTTCCTCTCAAGGTTAGTGTAGGAATTTGTTTCGCTACTTAACTTCCTTACAAGGGATTGGGTGGAATATTGGGATATTTAGATGGATTAGGATTGTGACATGGAGGTGAAGGAATAATTTTATCTTAACTTTGGATAGGATTATGTGGTGGAGTGGATGGAGTGGTTTCATCCTAACATGGAGGGGAATCATTTGGTGGACAAGAAGGGATGAGTGGATTTTGAGATAGAAGGGGATTATGCAATGGAGTAGAGGAATGTTTTGTTCTTGAAATTGAATAGAATTATGAAATGAAGGGATGTTTTGATCTCGATTTAAATGGGTATTTATGGTAGAGTGCTTTAGAAAATGTTATTTGAGAGCTTTAGAATTGTGACATGGACATGAAGGAATAATTGTATCTTAACTTTGGAGAGGATTATGTGGTGGAGTGGATGGAGTGGTTTCTTCCTAACATGGAGGAGAATCATTTGGTGGATAGGAAGGGATGACTAGGTTTTAAGATAGAAGGGGATTATGCAATGGAGTAGAGGAATATTTTGTTCTTGAAATTGAATAGAATTACGAAATGAAGCGATGTTTTGATCTCGATTTAAATGGGTATTTATGGTAGAGTGCTTTAGAAAATGCTATATGCATGTTTGGAGTTGTTAAGACGTTGTGTTGGTGCAAGAGATGAACTCTTCAACTTGGATGGATGGAGAGATGAGAGATTCATGAAGCTTACAGGATTGAGGCTATTCTTGATTTGGAGGAGATGGAGGTAGATTAATAACGTGTGAAGATTGCACAAATTTGTTTAGTGAGGGTTTGTGCTCCTTTGGTAATAGTCCATGACATGTCTAAGAGGTAGGGTGGCAATGACATGATCTTTCATGCTCACACATGTGAGCAAGAATATGGTAGGAACACTTGTCACATGATGGCAAGTTTACATCTTGATCCATGTAAATAGAATTAACGGCTAATAATTGAGTGGACAACAATTGAGGGTGATGTGGAATAAATCACAAGGAAAATGGTAATGGAGGTTAATTAGCCTAAATCAATTAATTATGTATTAATTGATTGATTTAGTTGGAGGATATGTCAAATAAGGTTTAGAATTAATTAAATAAATGGAAATTTATTTGATTAAAGATGAAGGGCAAAGATAAAGGAGTTAAATGAATAATAAATATTTATTTAATTGGCTAGAATATGATAAGGTCAAGTATGCTCAAGTATGGACGAATTTAAGTGTCTACATTACCTATTACATTTACAGACACACATTTCTTTATTTTATATTATATTACCAACATTTTCCTTTACAAAATCAAGCTACTTTGTCAAAAACAATTAATTTAACTTATACCACTACTTAAGACATGCATTTATTAAGTTGACCAAAGCAACTCAATACTACACTTATATATAACATTTAAAAGTGCATTTATAACCTTTCACATAAATATTTTAATTGATTCACAAAAGAATTAATATAATACATTTTTACTATAATTAATTTAGATAAATAATGTTTACTTTTATAACCACTATTAATGGGGTTGGGAAGGTTAATCTTCATGACAATTCAAGATTGAGAATACATATACAACACCAAAAAATAAATGGATCAAAAGCAACTTTGAGAGTGCTTCAAAAGGAAATCCAAGACTGAGTGGGGTAGGTTGTTTGGCACGAGATCAAACTAGGAAAATCATGGCCAAAAGATCAGTATATGTAGGAGAGTCCACTAATAATATCGTAGAGTTCAAGGTGGCTTTGCTAGGGCTACAGATGGGATTGGAGTTGATGCTCAATCATATTCACCTAGAAGGTGACTCTCTTATAGTAATTAATGTCATCAAGCAAAACCAAACTCCCAATTGGAAGCTTCCTCATTGGCTAAGACCCATAAAATAATTAATAGGAAGGTTCGAGGATTTCAAGGTGACACGTATATAGCGAAGACAATGACATGGTTGATCGGTTGGCAAAGTTGGCTACGAATGGAAGGAATTAGAGATGAGGTCCATGTTGAGGTGGTATGGGGTTGTATCACACAAACTAGGATAACGATCATATAAATGCAACCAAACCTATAATGTGGCCGAAGAGCACATATAAAAAACCTTGAAAGGAGAAAGCGAAGCGAGTACAACTTTTAATGAGAACTAATAGTACGATGCACTAATCCTGACTGAAAATAAAAAATCGATCTAATGACAGCTCATATCTGGTCGTTAATTGTGAGTTTGTGGAAACATTTTTGTCTCTGACGAAGGCATAGGATGATGGACCAACTAGAAAACGCACGAAAATGTAGGCCAAACGAATTCTCTCACCTTGGAAATACTATTCACATGATCTAGAACAGATTTTTGTAGATATCAATTGATTTTTGGCATAGATGACATGATGTCATCAAGTAGTGGTAGGTGGTGCAATATACGATGGACAGATTGATCCCAACTATTTATCCTCCACAACAACATGTCATAACTCACCCTTCCAACTTTAATTTGCTAAGTGTTGCAACCTAAGAATGGACATACCCATCAAACTTATCTTAGACAAAATACAAATGTCATTTTTGGGGGAGGGGACGGACAAAAGGCTTAAGGTCATTTTAAACTACTCGCATGGGTTGATCATAGATGCAGTGAAGGCAATTCTAGGGGAAGATTTTATCAACTCTTGCCATAGACATAGAGGTAACATTGATGTCTGTAGACGTATAAAAATGACCATATTCCTAAATGAATATTTTATGTTCATTTCTCTATTTAATTAAATCCAATTTAATTAAATTATCCACATTCCTCTATTTTATTAAGTAAATTACTCAATTTATTTAAATAAAATTCACTATACCATTTAATGAATAAATCATTTTATTCAATTAAATCCCCCTATCCACTTTTAATTAAATTCAAATTTAATTAAATAGTTATCCCAAATTGAATAAATCTAATTTATTCAATTTCCCCAAATTTCAACCAAATTGAATTAAATCATTTAATTCAATTAAATCCTATTATCCCTCCATCCACTTGCAAAATCCCAAACCCCTTTCTAATCCCTTCTAGAATCTTCTAAACACTTCTAATTAACCTAACCCTCCTCTAAACTTTGTCACATCCCTAAGCAAAGGGAAGTCACTTCTCAAATGGCTTAAAGTCTTTGATAACCATTAAAGGTTTTCAACCTTCAACCACCAAAACCCTTAAAGTCTTTGAAAACCATTGAAGGCTTCCAACCTTCAACCACTTAATCCCTAAAGTCTCCAATAACCATTAATGGTTAATTCAAACCCTCCCACATGGTTAAAACATTTGTTTTGACTCAACCTCTATCCAACCCAAGGGTCTCATCAGGCCATTAATGCTTTGACCATGATTATCTCTTAATCATTTGCACAAAGGTTTATCCTTGGATTAACTCTTAATCCAGTGGGTAATCTTAAATTAGACTTGACCCTTAGCCTTTAGATAACCATGAGGTCTTCTCAGGCCTTTAATACCTCCAACCTCTTCTCTCAACCCAACCCTATGTTGACATTTGTCACCATTTCATTGGTGCCAATTGTGCACATGGATCCCCAACTTTCAAACCTGGCCCTTGATTAAACCTTTCAATCTTGACCATCCATTGCCCTGTTTATGCTATAAATAGAGCTCTCATTCCTCCATTCTCAACAATCATCTTTCAAATTTGAAGCATCACACTTATGCTCAAATATATTCAAGCTTTCATTTCACATATGCTCATCATTTAGCCTCTCTTTAAATCAGGAAGTAGATTAAATATGCATGTTTAGATTACTTTCTTTATCATTTTAGTTCAATCATAGACTAAATATAGTATGCTAGGATAGTATTCATACTAATCTTGTCATCTTATCATTTAGTTTATTATCATACATAGCTTATAACACATTTCATTCTAAAAATCTATCAGAGCATCCCTCGTTCTTACATTTGCCATCCCTAAACCATTTTGCTCAGTGATCTGAGAGCAAAAACATTGGTTTGAGGGACATTGTGAGATAGAGAACCATGGGACCCTCCTTGGGAAGATGAGTAACACTACGTTACTCCATAGCTTGCATCAAGAAGTCCTGTGTGTGTGTGTGGACTAGTATTTAACTAAATTTTCACATATTAAGTTTTATTCGCCCACTTTTCCCGCATACATTTCTGGCGCCCACCGTGGGGCGTTCCACCGTGGGGCTCGACCCCAAATATCACATCGGTTTTTGAAACTAACCTCTTTTGTAGGCACGCGGGGAAAATGAATTAGCGCTTTCAACTCACTGTTTAGCGCATCAAGGAAACAGACTAGCGCATCCAGCTCCCTGTTTAGCGCGTACAGTCTACAAACTAGCACGTGGAAACATTTTTGTAGCGCATAAACTCCCTCTAACATCTTTCCTGTAGATCTCGATGCGGGTAAAACACAGAGTAGCACAGGCAATAACCAGAATAGCGCATACAATCCACAGTTCAGCGCTTATAGTCCATCATCTAGCACGTGCGGTTCAAACATTAGTGCATCAAATTCAAAATTTTCCTGCAGGTCTCAGCAAAACCACAGAACAGCGCTTCTAACTTGCAAAATAGCGCATTCATTGAACAATGTAGCGCAGCGGAAAATAGTTGTAGCGCATCCAGTCTCTATTGTAGCGCGTAAAAGCCTTTTTGTAGCGCATAACAGGCAGAGGAAAATTTTAAAACTGTAACCGAAAAAGAAATTTAAGACTTGTGGAAGTCCACCAAATCAGCTAACAATTCTCTTTGGTTTGCTTGCAGGCTGCTAACCACATTTGTTGCAGAAGCGAGCGTGATTCTAGAATTTTTAGATACTTTAAAATTTTCTCTAACTTAGTTAAGTTAGTTTAAAATTTTACAACATCTTTTAGTCTTAAAATTGAACTCACTAGTTTCTTTTGGGCTATAAAACGAACTACTATCCAACATCTTCTTGCTTTTTTTAGGAGAAAAACACTTCATTTTGGAAGCTCTAAAAAGAACCAACAAAATTTTATTTTGGCAAAAATTTTAAAAGGAACCTCACCATCCTTTGGTGCATAAAAAGATTCACTTCAAATTTCTGTCAAGTAAAAGAATCACACAAGTCTAGAGTCAATTACAACTAAAGAGGGAAGATCTTCCCCTTTTAACGATTTCTTTTGTTGACCAACACATCAAAAAATTTTGCTTTATTGACAAAATTCCTTTCATAGATCAGCAAATCATTGCTTTGACAGGATAAAAATGAACATCATGTTTTTGTGGAGCAACATCTCCACATAGATTTTAGCAAAATCACTGATTTGAAAGGCTAAAATAAAATTGATTGCTTTGTCTCGAAAGTGGTAGGAATATGCTCTCCCCTTAACTGGGTGATCAAAAATCCAGCCCACTCTTACAGCTTTCATTATTTCAAAGCACTTAAATCCTTTAGCAGGCCTGCCTTCCCAAGGAGTTGCAATCAACTCTTAAAGTCGTTTATGGCCGGTGTGAAGGGAATGACCTAAGTGGGGAACGACTTTGACACCAAGAATTCCAACCCACTATAATCAAATGTGGAAAATGACGAAAGTCCTTTTCAACGGTTGCGCGCAGTGATTAGCCTTCCCCCAGTATCCTCGAGATACGTAAAGCCTTTGTTCTAAAGGTTGGGAAGCCTCCTGAGGGAGTTTATCACTAACGGTCGAACAGGAAGCCTGATTAAGAACAATAGAATTAGAAACTTTGAACCGAGTCAGTAACCAAACATTTGTAACATCATAGTGCAAGGGTGGGGAAGAATCCGCCCCCAAGATTACTCACCATATATCTCCCAAGATAACTACTCAACTGTGAAGCAATTCACTTTGGGTTAACTTCTGGCAAAAGGCAAAAAAAGGGCGCCCCCTAGGGGGTGACACGGCTGTTTGAGCTGACGAAGTATCGAGACTAGTGGGCTATGATGTTATTTATGACCCTTGAATAAAGAGTCTTTCTGAAGTGTATTACTTATATCCAAACCTGTTAAAACATTGGGGATTTGAACACATCCTCGCAGAACATACACTTTTTGTTAGATTAGGCAAAATGGTTGTACTTTTTGTGCCGTGCTTGCAGTTATTACTTTAGAAAATCATCTATCGCACTTGAAAATTTCTCAACAAAAATCAAAAACCTCAAGAAATCACCCAAACGGAAAAATCAGGGCAGTCTAGCACATAAGAACAACATCTTAGCGCGTGGAAGACTTTTGTTAGCGCATCCAAACCTCACATTAGCGCGTGAAATTAAAACAGTAGCATTTTATCCTCGGGCAAAAACAGTAATAATCCTTTAGCGCGTGGGAACCAAGAATTAGCGCATAAAACAAAACAGTTAGCGCTTCACAGACCCAGTGTAGCGCGTAACTTTTTCAAAAAATTCAACAAGAAATTTCAACAGTCCTAACTTTAGCGCGTGGAAGAAACAGCTTAGCGCGTAGAAACCATATTTTAGCGCATATACTCCAACAGTTAGCGCGTGTAAAGCCCAGTATAGCGCATAGATTTTTCACCAGTTAAACAAAAATTTTCCAAAATCCAAACTTTAGCGCGTTTCTAGGGGTAGATTAGCGCGTGTGCTCATTCTTTTAGCGCATCAGGTAAATTCAGTAGCGCATGTAAACTCTGTTTTAGCACGTGATCCAAGGCCGAAAAACAGAGAGTCCAAAACTGCAAAATTTTGAAAATTTCAAAAACATTTTAGAAGACTTTTTCATCAAAAATCATCTTTTATCAAACCAAAGTGACAAAAACAAACTATTAAAAACTTTTCTCAAGCTAAATTTGTGTTAAACAAAGTTGTCTGAATCCTAAACAAATCGCACAACAGAGGATGTCTCTCCTATCATAATTCGGAAAATTTTCATCATCAGTGTCATCAAAATCCTTTACCATCTTACGGATTTCTATCTCAAAACACTTGTTTAAAATTCTCAAATCGTCAAATCCAGTTTCCAGATCGGGAAGCTTTTATCCATATCATTTGACACGCTTTGTCGTGAAGGGGCATCTAAACTTTCATTCTGATAAAGTAAGATTTGAAATTTTCAAAAACAAAAACCAACTGAATCCAAACAAATCAAAGGAAATCATTGATCACTCTTGCATGACTAATCCCCTTATTCTGAGAAGAAAGAACCTCTATCGTAACATCACGTTGAAGAAACGACAACCTAGTCTTTCCAAATTCATCAAGAGAAATAAGTTTTTATACATCAATCGTCAACTCTTCAAATCTCATCAGGTATTCCTTCATCACGTCAAACGTTATATCCAAAACAAATCTAGCGAATTTGACAAGGAACCCTTGAAGACAAGAGCATACTGTCAAAAGTCTGGTTTTAATCAAACCATAAACCGCGGCGGAAAAATCAATCCAGCATTCTTGCCCGACGAGTGCATCACATATAACACATCTCGACCAGAACCACCAACGCCCGAGCAACACATCGAGGAGGCTTTTGTCCCTTTCATCACTGAAAGCTTCTACTAAAATGTCTGTTACTCGCTCTCAAAGTAACAAACAAAGCGAGACACCCGCTGAGTCCAGTATGAATCGAAGATTATCAAATCCTTTTGAAGTTCCACCCGTAGAAGAACCTGAAATTACTGAAGCCCTTCTTCGGGAATGTCAAGTAAATCCCTCCTTCCAAAAACTTGTCGAAAAGCTCATGGAAAATGACAAGGAAAAATATATGTTGATGCTCACAAGCAAGGGCATTAAACTTCCTGAAGATTTCGACCCAAACATTTTTCAAACCGGATCTCGGCAATATGCATATCAAGAACAACACAGAGAAGAAGAAACTCACATACCTGAACAACATAACTTTGAACAACACATTCCCGAACAACGCATACCAGAAATGCGTATACCTGAACTAGAAACACCAGAACAACATATACCATTTACCACACCTTTTCATCTAAGAACCAATACAAGGCAAGAACTTTTTCCTCGGCAAGACAATATACCCTTGGCAGCCCTTACTAAACAAATGCAAATGTTGCAAAGGCAAATACAGGATATGCAACAAGGGACAACAGTGCGGTACTCTTTAAATGAAATCTGTCCTTATCCATTTGACAGAAGCTTGAACATGGTGCCTTTTCCTCCAAACTCGGACGTTCCCAAATTTGATAAATATGATGGGAAAAGTGATCCCAGAGATCATGTATGGGAATTTTGCACACTAAGCCTTGAATTTGCTCATGATGACACCTATTTGATGAGGTTATTCCCCAAAAGCTTGGGTGGGCAAACCATGGAATGGTTATCCAAAATTTTGCCACCTGTTAGATCATTTAATGAATTGGTTAACAAATTCATAACCCACTATTCCTAAAACATCCAACATGCCATAACCATGCTAGATGTTTGCAACATCAAACAAAAGAACAATGAAACATTCATGGCGTTCCTTCAACGTTGGTGACGCATGGTCTCCAGATATCCTCGAGATATTCCTGAAAAAGAGAAAATGGAAATCTTCATTGATAACTTGAATGGCGAAATGAGTTACAGACTAAAACTTCAATGCATACCATCTTTCGCTAAATTGATTGAAAATGGCATTCAAGTAGAGGAAGCATGTGTCAAAAAGGGAACACTCAAATTCTACAAGGAAGGAACAAACTCATCAAACTACAATAACCAAAACAACACCAACTTTGACAAATCTCGATTTTGGACTCGAAACAAGAACGAAGGCAACAACGAATCACATGATCCCAAATCTAAACAACCAGTGCTTGCTTTATCTGGAAATCCTCAGAACACGAAAAATCTTAAAAATGCTGCACCAAATGCTAACACATATGAACCAAACACTGATCAAGGACAGCTCAACACAAATAACACCAATGATACTCAAAGCAAGAACATGAATCCAGGACCTAACAACAATTCACGCAACACAAACAATTTCCAAAAGCATATTTTTACACCACTGGGACAATCATTAGAATCAGCATTCAGAGAACTTTTGGCAAACAAAATTCTTTCTTTGCCTCCAATCAACAATTATGAACCCCCAATCAAACCACCTTGGTAGAATGATTCACACTATTGTGATTTCCATCGCAACAAGGGTCATAGAACAAACGAATGCATGAGATTGAAACACATAGTCCAGGACATGATTGATCGAGGTGACTTAACGATTGATGGTCTCAAAACAAATGGTGATCACGGAGCCTTTAAAAATCCTCTCCCAAATTACAACAAGGATGGAGCATCTACTTCAGATGATACACGCGGTGCTCGTATTAATCACATCTACAACAACACCATCAACCACATATCAGCTGAAGATCATCAAGTAAATGTCATCACCATCCGAGATCAGCGTGATCATGAATCTGTCAATGTAACAATCCGCACTCAGAAATATGTCTTAAAAGGACATACTGCACCTACAACTGCCACACCAAAAATCCAATATGACTTGGTTAGCCAACTACGCAAGACTCCAGCTCAGATATCTATCCTGGAATTATTGAAACTATCACCCAAGCACAAAGACATATTGGAGCAAGCACTATTGGAAACAAATGTACCTCAAAATCTGGATACAGACAGATTTCAAGCCATGGTCGCCCATATGACAGGACCTCATAACCTCACCTTCTCAGAGCATTACAATACCTCATTGAGTCATCCGCATAATACTCCTCTCCATATTGAAGTCATTGTTTGCAAACACCGAGTCAAGAGAGTCCTAATCGATGGAGGAGCCGGCCTTAATATATGTACTTTAAAGCTTATCCGTGCATTAGGCTTCTCAGAAGAATCTATTGATCCTTGCAAAAAGATTACCATAAAAGCATATGATGATGAAGAGCGGTCCTCTAAAGGCACAATGATATTACCTATACAAGTAGGCCCAGTACAAAAGGATACTATATGTCAGGTCTTAGATATTGATCTCACCTACAATATCTTATTAGGACGACCCTGGATACATGAAATGCAAGCAGTACCTTCTACATATCACCAGTGTGTCAAGTTTCCTTATGATGGACAAGAAATCTCCATATCAGCTGATCACAATCCATTTCAACATTGTAATGCAATGGGGGAAGCCCAAGACAGTTTGGTTCCTCATAATAGAGAAAAGTAGCAATCTTCGACATCAGATCCACACACAGCAAAACCCAACTCCTTATGGGTAGACTTCAAGCAGAAAATCCAAATCAAAGACCAAGGCATGGGAGAATACTCTTTGGAGCCTTTATGTTTGGCAAAATTGCCAACCTCGCCTAGATCACATGGTTTGCCTACTACATCAACACAACTAGCTACTCAGCCCATCACTAAATTTGATGGTACCTTCATCCAATTGGGTACTCTAGCACATGAATCAGAGGACAAGGACATTCTTAGCTGGTTATACAAAGATGAGGAAGAAAATCATAGAGCAGCCGCTCTGGACATTGTTCTACCAACACACCTGTATGGAAAAGGCTACTTAATCATGAAACAAATGGGATATGGAGGTAACAGACCTATTGGAAAACGCAAAGAAGGAGTCACTGAACCTATAGATCTTCCTTCACAACCTAGTAGGAACAAAGCAGGATTGGGTTCTAAACTCACATTCCTATTAAAACGGCTGCTACACACAACTACAAAACCTCAATGGAAGGAAAAGAAGTACAAAGAAGAATCCTGGCAGGAAGCACTTTTTGAATCAGCAGAAACAATCCGCAAGGCACGGGAACGTCAAGATCAGAAGTTACATCAGGAAAAGCTTCTAAGTCACAAGAAGGTCCTATCTGCAGCTGTAGCTCATATTCAAACACCAATATCTCAAGAACAAATCAGGTCATCTCCAGATACCATTATTTCTCCCCGAAAAAGTACAGTCTATGAACAAATCCAGCAAGTAGAAGACGGATCTGATACAGAATCTACAAAAACCATCAAAATGGTATCCATCATTAAAGATTTGTTTTCACCATACAACACACCTGTTTACAGCACAGATAAAATCTGGGATGATGCCTATGAGACAGATTCCAATGAATATGAATGGGGTACCTGCTCCAATGCTACTACTGATATCCTGGATGATACTGATTCTATATCCCTTTCTCAAGAAGAACATAACGCAGAAGATAGACCTCTTGAATTTGGACTGCAAAATATCTACGACACCCAGGAAAGTGAACAAAAACATTATGAACAAGTCTATGTGGAAGATGATACCATCAAGGACCTCGACGAAATCTTAAATTTCTTTAAACCCAAGACCCATCACGATGAAAACTCTATCCTAACACTTACGGTAGCCGAACTTGATCCACCCAACGATTCCTTACCACTTGTCTTTCCTGACCTCATCGACTGGAACGAACCTGAAACAAATGATATGCCAATTTTCCCAGATGATGCATCTATTGTCCATTACCTATGTACTGTAAATCCGGAAACAGGCTCTACCAGTTAACAAAATAACGATATCTATCAATCAGGGAGTGCCAAGTTTCTCAGTCGCAAAAATGAATCAAATAAAGAATCTAATGCTGAAAACCAGTCAATGGCAGCTCTAGATCATAAAAAAGTAAAAATAAAGGACGCATCGAAGGGTGAAAACCTTTTTAAGGCACCTAACGATGGGAGACTTGACACTCTTCCTAAGCACTTTCATGAGTGATCGCCCATATTGATTGAGCCCACTCAATCAATCAACATTGGTACCACAAAAGCAGCCAGAAATATACACCTTGCAGAATCTCTGACCGAGGAAGAAAGATCGGCATTCATCATCTTCTTTAAAAAATAGCAAATCAACTTTTCTTGGTCATATGCTGATATGCCCGGAGTGGATCCACACTTAATCATGCATCATCTGTCCATCTCTACAGGAGTTAAGCCAGTCAAGCAAAAGCTACGAAAGATGAATCCACAGGTGGCACTCATGGTCAAAACTGAACTAAAGAAATTATTAGACGTCGGATTCATCCGACCCATTGACTATGCAGAGTGGATTTCCAATATCGTTCCAATATCAAAACCAGATGGTAGTATCAGAATATGCACTGACTTTAGAGATGTCAACAAAGCTTGTCCAAAGGATGACTTTCCTCTGCCAAGTATCGACATAATTGTAGATCTCACAGCAGGCCATGCAATGCTCTCACTAATGGATGGTTTCTCAGGCTATAATCAAATCAAAATAGCCCCAGAAGATCAAGATAAAACCGCGTTCACCTGTCCTTGGGGAACGTACTGTTGGAATGTTATGCCTTCCGGCTTAAAGAATGCAGGGGCCACTTATCAAAGAGCAATGACCACAATATTCCATGACATGATGCACACATTTATGGAAGACTATGTGGATGACTTACTAGCTAAATCCTTCACCAGAGCAGAACATCTTGGCATCCTAACAAAGATTTTTGATCGATTGGAGAAATTCCAAGTCAGGCTTAACCCTAAGAAGTGTGTCTTCGGGGTTACATCAGGCAAGTTACTAGGCTACATAGTCTCAGCTAAGGGTATTGAAGTTGATCCAGCAAAGGTACAAGCCATTATGGAAATGCCATCACCACAGAATATCAGTCAACTCAGATCTCTACAGGGACGACTTCAATCAATCAGGCGATTCATCGCTCAGCTAGCAGATAAAAGTCTACCATTTAACCATTTGCTACACAAAAATTTACCATTCAAATGGGAGGCTAAGTGTGCAGAATCTTTTTATCAAATCAAACAGTACCTAATGAATCCACCAGTTCTAGTACCACCAGTCGCCGGAAAGCCACTTATTCTATATATCTCAACAACAGATATTTCACTGGGGGCATTATTGGCACAAGAAGATCAACAAGGAAAGGAACGCGACATATACTACATTAGTAGAACATTGAATGGCTATGAACTCAACTATACATTCATTGAAAAGGCTTGCCTAACAATGGTTTTCGCATCTCAGAAGTTCCGACATTATATGCTAGCACACACTATAAAGCTAGTAGCAAAAATTGATCCTCTCAAATATCTACTCAGCAAGGCAGCTCTTACAGGCCGATTAGCTAAATGGGTCATGATTCTCAGTGAATTTGACATCCAATACACAGAAAGACGAGCCATCAAAGGACAGGCAATTGCAGATCAGTTGGCTGAAGCACCACTCCCAGGCAAACACACCATGGAGATCGAATTTCCTGACAGGGACGTTCTTGCTCTTTCTACCAAACACTGGACCCTATACTTTGACGGATCCTATACTCAACATGGTTCAGGGGCCGGCATTCTATTCATCACTCCTGAAGGACACACTATACCCAGATCATACAGACTTATGTTTCCATGCACCAATAATGTCGCTGAATATGAGGCACTGGTCATAGGCATCAAAATGGTCATAGAATGGAAAATCACAGAGTTAAAAGTCTACGGCGACTCACAACTGGTCATTAATCAAATCAATAACAACTATCAGACAAAGGATGACAAGCTACTACCCTACAAATGAATGGTGGATGACTTCAAATAGTATTTTGTGCACATCACCTTCGAGCAAATACCAAGGTTGAACAACAAAGCAGCCAATGCAATGGCTACTATCGCTTCACTACTACAAATTCCAGAGCAACAGAGTCGTTATGAGTTCCTGGTAGAGCAACTGTTCTCCCCCGCCTATGACCACTCTGAATCCCATGTTATCTATGCCTTGACTGGTTCAGATTCTCTGTTATATGGACAAATATACGACTACCTCAAGCACAATATCTTACCCATTGACCAATCCCGTAACCAAAAACGTAACTTTATCCGACAAGCTGCTCGTTACACCCTTACCGCTGATACTTTATATTGTCGAGGTCTCGATGGTACTCTTCTTCGTTGTCTTGATCATAATGATTCTGATTTGGCTTTACACGAACTTCATGAAGGTATTTGTGGCACACATTCAAGTGGCACTACTCTTGCTAAAAAGCTTCTAAGGATGGGATACTACTGGCCTACAATGGAGAAAGACTCATATCATTTCACCAAGAAATGTCCTAAATGCCAAATTCATGGTAATCTAATACATGCACCAGCACAGGAACTGCAGCCCTTTACAACATCATGGCCCTTTTGCCAGTGGGGACTGGACCTAGTTGGCAAAATTCATCCGTCATCTTCAAATGGACACAAGTTCATTATAACAGCAACAGAATACTTTACCAAATGGATAGAAGCAGTTCCCATGACCACGGTGACCGGGAAACAAATTGCCTCTTTTATCCTAAATTATCTAATCTGCAGATATGGTATTCCAAGTTCAATCATTACAAATAATGGACGGCCCTTCAAAAATCAAGATGTCCAAGAGCTATGTGAAAAATTCAAAATCCAACATAGGTTCTCTACACCATATTACCCACAGGGAAATGGTCAAGCGGAAGCATCTAACAAGACAATCCTGAAAATCCTCAAGAAAATGGTGAATGATGCAGGCAAAGATTGGCATATACAACTCAATCCAGCACTTTGGGCATACAGAACCAGCATCCGCACACCTACAGGAGCAACACCATACTCATTGGTTTATGGATCAAAGGCTATTTTACCCCTGGAGGTAGAGATCCCATCTCTCCGAGTCTCTTTGAAAGGCTTAATCCCAGATGAAGAGTATCGAGTTAATCGTCTACAAGAACTTGAGCTATTAGATGAAAGACGCCAACATGCTTATACTCATCTCAAAGCATATCAGCAACACATGTGCAGGAGCTACAATCACAAGGTCATTCCCCGCAACTTCAAGGTTGGTGACCTAGTCCTCAAAGAAAATCCAAGAAATCAGCAAGATCGAGAAAAGAAAGGGAAATTTGAACCTAACTGGTTGGGTCCCTATGTTATCATATCCGTTTATGGATCAGGTGCTTATCAGCTAACAAATTCTGAAGGAGATGTGCTCGACGAACCAACTAACAGCATCCATCTGAAAAGGTACTATACTTAAAGTAGCCTAGTGCACGAAAAAAGCCCAAAACAAACAAAAAAATCAAAAAAAAAAAAAATCCAGAAAAAGCAAAAACAACGTACAATAAAAACAAATGGTGAAAACCTGGTAAACAGGCGCCCTTGCGAAAGAACGGCTCCTCTATCTATTTCCATACCATGTTATCCATACAAACACTATCGGCCATCGCCCGACACTTAGCAAATATCCATTCAGGACATACTTAGCATAGTCACTATCCTGATTTGTCTATATATATCCTCTTACCACTAATCCACCGTGGCTTGGAATCACTGTATATATTCACATCAAGAGGCACACTCAGTTAGGGGCATATAAATCGTATCAATATTGCAAACATTCAAAACATCAAGACTAGATGCAAAACTCAAAAACATGACATCCAACAAACCACAAAAACCAAACACACTATGCTTCATCGCAAAAACCAAAACTCAACAATTCACACAAATATCAAGGATGGATGATTTTCTGAAGTACTGAATGTTGCACTATAGCATAAAATCTTAACTAGTTTTGCATTTTGAACTTTTTGCATTATTGGATTCTCTTCCTTGTCTCACTAAATGCTTCACAGCTAGAGGTCAAGGGGAACTTCCAATATTTTCTTAGTCTTCTGTTTGGGAGGCGATCACTTGTCCTGTGTGAATACATGCCTCGAGACGTGATACATCGAATATCACTGAAGGCTTGATTCCACTTCACGCATACAAATGATCAAATCTTGTCTATTTACGCAATACGCACTCAGGTCGTCCTGGTTCAATTATACCTTGACGCTTGTGCTATCTTGCAAAATCAAATATCATGTAAATTTTACTCAAGTCATTATGGTTCAATTATACCATTATGCTTGTATAAATTTTCAACATATCCTAATATCAATAAATGCTCAATGATGATATTTACAAAGAAAGCAAAAATATGGTTATATCGGATGGCAAATACAGAACGAGGGATGCTCCAAAAACAATTAGTTGCATATCATTTTACAATTAGTTGCACATCATTTTACAATTAGTTGCACATCATTTTACAATTAGTTGCATACACATCATTCCATATCATTTAACATCATTTACATATCACGATACATTTAGCAGCATAAATAAAACATACATCTCATTTTCAAGATACATCTCACAGCATATAAAAAGCATACATCCTGCATCATACATTACATCATATATTTAAGCATTACATCATCACATAAAATCAATGCATCCATATCAACACATCACATGATCAAAAATGGTGCCGTATATATATATATATACATATATATATATATATATGTATATATATATATATATATGTACATATATATATATATATATATGTATATATATGTATATATATATATATGTATATATATGTATATATATATGTATATATATATATATATGTATATATATATGTATATGTATATATATATATATCTCAAAACTGATCAAAATGTACAAAATGTGTCCAACAAATAACAACTACTCAAAAAAAACAATAGAGAACCTGTCTCTCAAGTATGACTATCTCCTGACGGAGATGGTCTCGCTCCCGATGCACCCACCCCTGGATCTCCAGGAAGGTCCTGTCTCGGTGGCCCCGTCACACCTCGGCTCTCAGATCGTGTCCCAGTGGCTCGAGATCGACTAGATCTCGACTGTGCAAAACTCTCCACTCGCCGATCCCTGGGTACTGCATCCTCATAATGCTACCTATAATACTCTACCTCCTGCACTCTCCGCGTCAGCTCTCTAAGGGTGTCTCTCATCGGACCACCTGCCGCTGCTCTCTGCACACTCGCCAATGCCTCCTCCGCTCGTCCTCGCCGCTCTATCTCAGTATCTCTCTCAGTGGTCAACTGAGAAATCTGTCGCTGATAGGTCGAAATCTGCGCCTGCAGCTGCTAAACGGTAATCTGCAAGGTCCGGATCTGCACATCCTCCACATGACCTAGCACTCGAACCCGCAGCGGTACCTATGTTGGAGGAACCCCTCCCACTCGCCCTGTCCTCGGTGCTGGAGGTGGGAGTACATCTACTCTCCTCCTCTGTGCTGGTCTCCTCAGCTCCTCCTCCCCCCCCACTGCAGCTAGCACCTCCCCCACTCTCCCCTCTCTCCCGATTCTGATAGCCAATCCACCTCTCCCTCTCTCTATCCTCCCCTGCCGCACTGCTCTCTCCACACCTCTCCCTCCCTGCCTCCCTCTGGCTCCTCTACCTCCTCCTCCTCCATAATCTCCATCATCGCCATCATCTCCCCCATCCCCCTCCTCATCTGAGTCAAAAGCTGGCCTCATCTCCTCTGGATCCGAGATCCTGGCCACCGCCCGCGCAGCAAACAAACGGGCGAACTCATCTGTCATGCCCGCATCCTGGATCTCAGGGGCATAATCCCAGATCTGCCCAGCCAACCCCACAAACTCCTCAATCGCCACCGCACTATCAATAGTCGGCCCCTAATCGGCCACATCCTGCTGCCTCCGTGCATACAAACATGCTCCTTGTGGAACACCCTGCTGGCACCCAAACTGCCTCAAAACTCGGGTCACCACAAAACGCTCAATGACGAATGGGGTCCTCCCAATCAAATACCTCGTCATAAATACAAAGGGCATATCCAGCCCATCCTCTGCCCATACCTCGCAACTTGTATACGGTCTCCAGGTAACCGTATCTATATCGTCAAAAACCCTCCTCCAATGCTCTAGTTTGCCCAGCTTACACTGGACAACTAGGCCTCTATATCCGTAGGCATATGCTGCACCTACGGGCCTGTCTCTATCTGCCAGTGGCCTCGCTGCTAGAATGTGCTCCCAGCACCATACCTGTAATAGGGTCACTCCCGCTAACAAGCTACCGTAACCGAGGTATACTACCTCATGTAAACTCCTATATAAGTGAGCCAGCATCGCTGACCCCCATGCAAACCTCCGGCCCTGTGTGACCATCTCCTCCAACACTAACCCCCATCCCACCGAGAATCCCTTTGACCTGCGATCAGGTTAAAGGAATCCCCCAATAAATCCTGCCAATACAGATGGCAGCGATGCATAACCCAAATCCAAAAACTCCTGCCAGGGGATCTCGTAGCCACAAACTGTGTCATCCTGAAAAATGCGGCGCAGTGCCTTTATGCCACCCTCCTCTGACTGCTCATAGGGAAGTAGTGCCCTTACTACAGGAATCCGCAAAATCCGGTAGCAATCCTCCGGTGTCACTGTTATCTCTCCAGTGGCAAAATGAAAGGTGTTCGTGTCGCTATGCCACCTCTCTGCCAACGCTGTCAAAAGCCCCCGGTTCACAGTGAACTGAGGCATATCCAGAAGTGAGGTCAATCCACATCTCTCTATAATGTCCAAATCTGCCTATGACAATCACGGTATCAACGTCCACGGTCTCGGAAATCTCTCCCTCGACTGTACAACACCCAATCGCTCCTGTCAACAAACACAACATATCCAATATCAGTTTCCACATCAACACAAAGATATCAAAATACAATTTACATCAACAACATGAAACAATTTGCTCATCTATATCAAAGTTCAAAATCCTATCATTTCATATCAACTTGTAAAACAACTCAAGTTCTCAAAAATCATATCAAAACTTGTAAAACAACTCAAGTCTCCACAATCACATAAACTTGTAAAACAACTCAAGTTTCCCACCTATATCAGCTCGTAAAACACCTCAAGTTTCCAACTCATATCGGCTTGTAATACAACTCAGGCTTCCCACACATTGAATTTGAAATAGACCACGCAAATACATCATACACTGATTAACAAAACATGTTGATATCTATACATAACTTGGAAAATCGCAAATCAAAACAAGTTATACAAACACTCATATTGGATAAATTCATCAAAACACGACAGGCAGATAAAACAAATTTTCAAATCGGCCAAAACTGCAAAAAAAATTCAGATGTGCTAAAACAGATCTTCAATGCGCTAAAACATCCCCACGCGCTAGACTGCCTCTCCTGCGCGCTAATCTATCTGTTCTATCCGCTAGACTCTGTCTACGCGCTACTTTTTTCCCCCGTTGCGCTACCTAACCCATCCTATGCGCTAGACTCTGTCTACGCGCTAATCTATCCCTCCTAGGCGCTACCCGTTTAGCCCTAAGCACTAGGTTAGCCCTACGCGCTAAACCCCCTTCCCTATGCGACCCTTTGTGGCCCCTATGCGCTAGGTCACACCTACGTGCTACCCTGTTGACGCGACGCGCTACCCAATACTTTACATGCACTATTATCCATGCACGCGCTAACCTAAATGTTTTATGTGCTAGCCTACAGTTTTCGGACGCAACCCCTACATTTGAACTTGATGCGCTACTTCACACTTCGTATGCGCTACTGTGGACCCTAGACGTGCTAAAACGAAACACCCGAACTTTGAAATTCGAAAAGTGACTAAAAACGACAAAACAAAAAATCAAAAAGGGGTCAAAAACGTTGACTTACTGGTGGTCCACGCGCTACAGGTCTCCGGTACCTCCGAACGTGCTCGAAACGGTGTCTGTGATAGGGAATAGACATTTTCTCTCCAGAGTCAATTCTCTTTCTTCAAAGTCAACAAAGCACAAATGAACCTAAATCAAGCCCTTTTCCCCTTTTATAGGAGGAAAATGAAATTAGGGTTAGCCGACTGGCCTTGTAATATGGTCGCGGTCTCCCCTATACCAAAACAGTTGTAACTTATCGGGAGATGAATCAATCTGCACACTTTTTACATGCACGAAATCATACACATCATACGAACTTCATCAAATTAAATCAAAAAATTTCAAAATTGATTCATCTCCCGAGGGGGCATCACCATCAAAATATCGAATCTGGGACATCACACATCAAATCAAATCTGGGGCAGGACTAGCAAATCAAAAAAGCGACACAAAAATTGCATTTGATCATAAATCATGATAAAGCATCATTTTCTTTGAAATAACATGTGCACACACGTCACTTCAAAGAGGGGCAAAATGTAGACGTATAAAAATGACCATATTCCTAAATGAATATTTTATGTTCATTTCTCTATTTAATTAAATCCAATTTAATTAAATTATCCACATTCCTCTATTTTATTAAGTAAATTACTCAATTTATTTAAATAAAATTCACTATACCATTTAATGAATAAATCATTTTATTCAATTAAATCCCCCTATCCACTTTTAATTAAATTCAAATTTAATTAAATAGTTATCCCAAATTGAATAAATCTAATTTATTCAATTTCCCCAAATTTCAACCAAATTGAATTAAATCATTTAATTCAATTAAATCCTATTATCCCTCCATCCACTTGCAAAATCCCAAACCCCTTTCTAATCCCTTCTAGAATCTTCTAAACACTTCTAATTAACCTAACCCTCCTCTAAACTTTGTCACATCCCTAAGCAAAGGGAAGTCACTTCTCAAATGGCTTAAAGTCTTTGATAACCATTAAAGGTTTTCAACCTTCAACCACCAAAACCCTTAAAGTCTTTGAAAACCATTGAAGGCTTCCAACCTTCAACCACTTAATCCCTAAAGTCTCCAATAACCATTAATGGTTAATTCAAACCCTCCCACATGGTTAAAACATTTGTTTTGACTCAACCTCTATCCAACCCAAGGGTCTCATCAGGCCATTAATGCTTTGACCATGATTATCTCTTAATCATTTGCACAAAGGTTTCTCCTTGGATTAACTCTTAATCCAGTGGGTAATCTTAAATTAGACTTGACCCTTAGCCTTTAGATAACCATGAGGTCTTCTCAGGCCTTTAATACCTCCAACCTCTTCTCTCAACCCAACCCTATGTTGACATTTGTCACCATTTCATTGGTGCCAATTGTGCACATGGATCCCCAACTTTCAAACCTGGCCCTTGATTAAACCTTTCAATCTTGACCATCCATTGCCCTGTTTATGCTATAAATAGAGCTCTCATTCCTCCATTCTCAACAATCATCTTTCAAATTTGAAGCATCACACTTATGCTCAAATATATTCAAGCTTTCATTTCACATATGCTCATCATTTAGCCTCTCTTTAAATCAGGAAGTAGATTAAATATGCATGTTTAGATTACTTTCTTTATCATTTTAGTTCAATCATAGACTAAATATAGTATGCTAGGATAGTATTCATACTAATCTTGTCATCTTATCATTTAGTTTATTATCATACATAGCTTATAACACATTTCATTCTAAAAATCTATCAGAGCATCCCTCGTTCTTACATTTGCCATCCCTAAACCATTTTGCTCAGTGATCTGAGAGCAAAAACATTGGTTTGAGGGACATTGTGAGATAGAGAACCATGGGACCCTCCTTGGGAAGCTGAGTAACACTACGTTACTCCATAGCTTGCATCAAGAAGTCATGTGTGTGTGTGTGGACTAGTATTTAACTAAATTTTCACATATTAAGTTTTATTCGCCCACTTTTCCCGCATACAATGTCTCTGCAATGTTTTTGGCAACGGTGCTAAGTAGGAGGGAGTCGAAGGATGGGGCATAGATGTTATGTCAAAAACTATTTCATGACTCTTTCCTTGGGCAATTAGAGATAGTTCTAGCCAATGTGGATGAAAATTTCAAGGTTCCTCTCTCGCAAGACTTTTGTTTAGTACCACACCAAGGGAAAGAGGTCCAAAGTTGCCAATCCTTTCCACCTTTGAGCTAGAGGCCTTTGAAAATCATAGGCCAATTGTCACTAGAAACATGGTATTTTTGAAAAAGTTGTTAAGAATCACCATGAATGAAGGAGGGGACTAGATGAAGGAGTATAGTAGGGTTGAAGATCTGGACAGTCAAGATGAGCAGGATGGTGGAGGCGCGGTCATCAAAGAGGAGCTACCTGAAGGGGATGTGGGCAGGGGAATAGGTCTAGAGGACGATGCTACAGGTCATAAGCACTATGGAGCCAAGTGTCTAGTTCAAGCTATGAAATAGACCAAGAAAAATACGAACACAAAATAATGTTAGTATCACAATGTTATAAGTATTGCCATAATAATTTAGGCAAATTGTATTTATATACTATTAGCAGTCTCTAGTCGAAATATATAGCCTGCTTTGGTCTCCTACGGACACCATTTTGGGGATGGGAATGCCACATTTTGTCTACAATGGCAAAGCATTGTTAGGGTTAGGTCTTTGTCTATTTCTGCTAAACTAGTCGACAGGGCATATTTAGTCATATCCAACAATGTAAAGCTTTTTTGATATAATATACACAATACTACCCCATCAGCATTTATTTATTTACCAAAAAAAAATGTTTAGTTTTATAAATTTATTATAGCTCTTCATGAACTAAACCGGAAGAGTAAGTGTGGTCCACTACAACTAATCCACCACATAATAAAGCTTAAATTCTTCATAGTATGGTCGCTTGATTTTCTCTATTTGGTTGCCTTTAATTATTTGATACTACTTAAACAATAATTATCGTTTGATTGCTTGTGAAGTAAAATTTGGGGAGATATCCTATCAAGGAATAACAATCAAAAAAAGGATTATTCACTTGATATAATAGAAGGAGAAGCTTTTGTTACATAGCAGAAAGGTTCAACAAGTTTATAGTATATCCTAAAAGGTATCCTATCAAGGAATAACACTTGAAGAAGGATCCTTCAATTGATTTAATAGAAAGAAATGCTTTTATTGTGTAGTGGAAAGGTTGGATAGGTTTCAAGTCTATCCGAAAAGACTTCAAAATTGATCAGTACCCAATAAACACCATTATGTTGGTGGTTACGTCAAACCACTACCATGTTTGCTTCAAAGTTTTTCCTAACTTGACACCTTCATGGTCTTCATCAAATTTGCACTCATGATTGCAAAACCTAAAAATTAAGCTATTATAGTGAGTGTCTTGCCCCTCTTATAGCAGTTAGTCTATGTTTCACTTTTCTAGCAAATTTAAAGCATGTTTCACTTGTCTATGTTAAAATCTTGTTATAGAAGCATCACGAGACCTTCTTACAAAAACCATTCAATATTATGTTTTATATAATGATCTTCTAGAAGAAGAATCTAGATTGATGGACCTAAAAGGTTAGTGCCTAGTAAAATAGGAAATTTTTTGATGTCAAAAATAACATGATTGTTTCTAAAGGAGATTATCATTCGAAAAACTTTTATGTTGTAACAATTGTTAAGAGACAAGCAATAAAAAATTTAGGGATAGTGGATGCTACAAGGATTCTTCAACAAGCCCTTAAAGTGATAACAAATGAAGCAGTCTCATATTTTTTCTACTTTGGAGGGTTGTAACAAGGATATTTATGGTAAGAATCTCCTTCCAACTGAGCTCCCCTTCTCTCTCCTTCGAAATAATGAAGTTCTCAAAACTTCCATGAGTGGGGAATCAAAGTTACAATGTTTGGGCTTAAAGGCAATAGAGCTCCAAGTCTACATGGTTTCCATGCTACCTTTTTTTCAACTTGTTGGGACATTCTTGAGAATCTAGCAGCAACAATGAATGATTCATTGAAACCTAGGAAATTTCTTAAAGATTTTAAATGCACCTACCTTATATCAGTGTCAAGAAAGAGAACTTTGCAACTTTTCGCTTATTGCCGATTTCTTTTTGCAACAATCAATAAAATTATCTCCAACTATATAGAAAAGCGCATCAAGTGTTTACTTCCCAAATCAATTGTGCATGAGTAGGGAGGTTTGTGGGTGGTAGGCAAATTTTATATGGATTCTTAATCACTTATCTTATTAAAAGCAAATATAGGTGCTCAATTATCAAATAGAATATTGCAAACACTTGAACTCTTTTAACCTCTAGCTTTTCCAAGAGGTGGATTACTTAAGTGTTGTAGATGGTCAAAAGTGCTTCGTTTTCAATGTAGCCCAATTGATCTTTTCCAACATTCCTAAGGTATTAGACAAGGAGAAGACTTGTCACCTAATATATTTATGCTAATCATTCAATTTTTAAGGAAACGTATCAAATCCTTCTAGTAAATGGGGATGTTGTCTAGTATTGAAGTTTCACCTTAAATGTTGTCATCTAGTTAAAGTCAAATCACTAATGACACAATTATCTTGAGTTCTACATCTATTGTCGAACTTCTTGTTCATAAGTAGGTGTCTAACATATTAATTCTGCATCCATGGATAATGGCATTCATAAACCCCTTTAAATAGATTTAACTTTTTCTTCTCTCAAATCTTATGCTCTCCTTTAGATTCAGTAATAGAGAGTGTTAATGGATTTTGGACTATTTTTACATAATTGATGATTTGGTATACGTATGTGGAGTTATATTTGTAATTACTCAATATGTGTGGAACTTTTATTTAAAACAAAAGAAGCCAACTATGATGGTATTGGTGTAATGGTGTTTTGTAGTTCACTCGTTGTGAGGCAGCTACTATGTACGACTTCTCTATTTTCATAGTGCAATTTTCATGGCTCGTAGTAATAATGTGAAAGAAAAGATATTCACTTTAAATTTCTACTTAAGGATAGTTGTTAGTCTTCAATTTTCTACTATCAATCATCTATGGCATTAAGTTCTCTACGGCAATTATGGATAAGGTGAATATGGGTGTGCATAGCTCTATTTGGTCCAAAGCCAACATATGGTAGGACTTTGCAGCTAGATTCGCACAAAGGAATTTCCAGTATCACACTTGAGGTTTGGATTTTGCAGATATTGCTTCCGAAACACTTTAAGGCTTTATAGGTGTTCCATTTTTATGATAGCGAAGACTAGAAAGGGTGTAAAATCCATTGAGGCATTGAGTGCTTTATAGAAAAGGTGCAATACATTTTGACTCACAAAGGTTGCAATTTCAACAAGAGGTTCATGTACTTTGGGGCTACTACAATATTGAGAAAGTCTTGCTAGGTATAATGGTGACAAATAACAAATGTTGATTGGAAGTTACCACCAACCATTACATCTATTTACTCCCTTCAGTGAATGCTTTAACTTACAAAGTAAATAGAAATATAACAATGATCATATTCAACACAATAATTTAGAAACAACACATCAATATGGCCAAAAGATATATAACTTTATTATCAACATGCAATGTGTACAATAATAGAGAGTTCCAGCTCCCGATACAAACTAGAACTATATAGTAGTCGACATTTGGTTAAGAGTTCCAACCGCTGACAATTAACAACTACCTGAGAACTAAAAACAATTACATTGCAATTTATTAAACAAAACACCATTTACTCTTATTGGCAAAATTGCTTCCAACATCAGTCCACCAAAAAAAGAAGTCGTATTCCAGATGATGAAACAAAAATGGAGTTGAGGACCTACATCTTCTATTGAGTTTTAGTGAGAGGACATCCCTGGATTGGTTGAGAACGTTGGCCCGGGTGCACCTTGAAGGAGCTTTCGATCTTTCTATGCGACCTTTTGCCTTTCCTTTTTTACTCTTACCATCTATACAGTCTCCATCAAGTCCTTCTTGGTACTCCTGAGCTCTCACATCACTACTACCAAAGATTCCTCCATATTTTTGAGTTGTACCTCCTTCCCTGCTTTGATTGCCTTCTCATGTTCCAGTTGTGCCTCCAAGGCCACTCTCCACTCCTTCTTGGCAGTGGTCAATCTCAGCGGCTACACCAACTCTTCTTGAGTGCATGTTACATGCTCTACTAGAACCACTCTATCTACCTCAACTTTACCAATGAAATGGGTTGCCTTTTGTAATTGGAAATGGTGTCTTGAAACACGTTCTCCATATTGTGGAGGGTATCTATCATACCACCATGCCTATCCTGTGAATGTGGCTCGTGCCATGCCTCCATCATCTCCGGTGTCTCTGTGACTGGCTACCACTAGGCTGTAAAGTGTTGGGAGAACTCCTGCTCACACCATCCCTCATTAAGACAACAAGTCTCTCTGCCTCTATTGAGGCAAATCCAACATTCACCTGGATAGCGAGATCGGCCACCCCTACTGCGACTGCAACCATGCCCTCTAGTTGTACCAAGTATCTATATATGGATCTGAGAACATCTTGTAGGTTGAGTTTTGAGACCTGAATGTGGTCGTCATGTACCTCTCTCCTGATTGTCTTATCTATGAGTATCGCTTGGAAGGAATCTCCCTAATGTGAACTCTCTTCCTCATCCTCAATCACCTCTATGGCTACAATTGTTATCTCCTCCCTCCTAGTAGACCTTGCCTCCTGCACTTGGGGTGGATAACTTCATAGTCCTGCATCTGCCAATGAAACAGCTCGTTGAGAGAACTTGTCTTGTCCCTTGAGCAGCTTTTGAGTTCTAGCACCCCTTCGTCATTGGGCTCCATTTCCCTTCATCTTGAAATCTTCGCCTTCAGACTCTAAATTCAATGCCAACTCCTAGCTCACCGCCTAGTTTTTGGAGGTCAATGACAGATTTCTTTCCATCATTCTCGATGGATAGCGTATTTTCCTTCCAATTGTCATTTGCCTTGGCGATGATCATCCAAACCCTTCTAAGGAGGGTGTTGTACACATTCTTCTCCAATGGGATGACGAAAAAGTCCAAAAAGAAATGTTGAGTGCCAATGGTGACCTTTTGTGCTATGAGCGTCCCAAATGGTTTGATGTCGTGTTAGTCGGCCCCTACCATATGGACGGTTGGTGGCTAGAGTGTTGGCTTGCCAAGCCCCTTTCATGACTCCTCCAGTAATATGTTCACTGAAGCGCCTGCATCAACGATATTGTTTGTCAACTTACATCCAATTATCTCCATCTCGACGATGATCAGCTTCTTTCCAATGCCCACCATCAACAACATTGGATCTGTGGCTAGGCTACCTGTTGACTTGTCTATTTTCTTGTCATGCTCCTAGACAACTACATTGTCACCGACTACATTGGTAATGGTGATATTCAATTGTGGCATGGTTTACAAAAGATCGGATACCTATACGAGTAGGGTGGCTACAACATCTATCTTATGATAATTCTCTTCTACTCCAACCGTAGTGGCGTACTGGAGGCCTCATTTGAAACCCTTCTCTCTCTGCCATCACTTGTTCAACATCAACCTTAGCTTCACAAATTCTTTCCTTCTTTGTACTAGGGTCAAGATATACTACCTTCTTAATCTGGAGTTTAGTGATCGCCAATACTTCCTCCTCTGGCTCATTTACGTCCAGCATGTTCACCCCTTTCTATTCTGAGTAGTCGGTGTCTTTGTGGTTTCCAGGTCCACACCATTTGCATAGCAACCCTACATTGTTACTTTGGCCACTCTGGCAATCCCACTCAAAGTGATACCATTCATTGCAACTTCGACTCTAGATCATGGGTCTACCCTTTGTGTCATACTATATTCTCCTTCATGGGGTGTTGTTATTGCTATTATTATTATTCCCTCGCTTGTTATTTTGATACGTTCCAAGAGATGCATTAGACTTGGCAGGTAGTTTTGGAGGTGTGGTCGGAGGGGTTGTTTGTTCCCCTTGGGCCAAAAGCACTTCTGTGCTTCTTGTTTTCAAATTGTACAAGCATTCCTTGATGGAATTATGTCCCAATGCCTAACAGATGTCACGGAATGACTTCTTCGAGCAAGTAGCCTTTGTATAACCTTCTAATTTGCATTCGGTGCACCATAATTCTTTATCATCCCTCCTCTCACCTTTCTTTGCCTTTAGCTTCTCCATCATCCACAACATATCCCTCCATAGAGCCTCTATAGTTTTTCATTCTCTGTCATTTCTCTCTCGTACTATCATCATCAATAACCTTCTTCTTCCCCTGCGATATCTTACTCTCGCTCTTGATGTCCATGGCTCGATTGTAGGCATCAGCGTACAAGGAAGGGGTACCACCTTCATCTTCCTCCTAATGGAAGAGATCAACCCTTCGACAAACCATCATTTTTCAACACATTAGTCAATGTATTTTCCATATTTATTAAGAGGCTCTTTCAGCCTACGATTGTATGTTGGTATGTTCTCGTTCTTCTCTTATCTGGTGATGTAAATTTCGACAACAATTTCATTGCCATCTCTCTGCAGTTTCAATCCCTCTTGAAATGTCTTCTTTAGTTCAATTCATCCCGCCTAGTGCTCAACCACTAGATCTATATACCAGTCGATGGCGATTCCTCGTAGGGTGATGAGAAATACCTTCAGCTAGCAATCACGGTCATCCTATTATACAAGACTTGCAATGGTGTATGGGATCCTCTGATTCTTCCCCTATGAATTTTGAGAGATTTTGCTTCTCTTGGTTGTCCAACATTGTATTCACTCGGAAGGTACCGTGTATTTGACCAAATTGGATGATCTTTCTCTTGTTCCTGTTCATGTGCCTCTCTTGCACTCTCGGCCAAGCGCGAGCTCTCTACACGTTTACCTTCTTCATCTTCTACACCTTGGTCACCTTCTTAGTTTCTATACTCTCTTCTCGTCGAAGTCTTTGGCTCAAGCTCCCCTATTCTTGGCACCTCTATGAGCGACGAGTTCCTGATACAGTGTAAGTTTGTTTCAAGAAGTTCAGGAACTTCAATCTAGAGGTCCCCCTCTTCCCCTTCGTCACATAATGATTGTACAGACAAGCTGCCAATACTGGTACTGTGTGTTGATTCAGAGTCTTTGCTTGAAGCAAAGTATATGGTTTTCTTATTTGCCTGGTCAACGAGATCTTCACCTACTTCATCATCCGGGAGAGGCAAGTTTCTGACAACCTCTTCCAACTCACTCCAAGTACGTGATCTTTCTCTCCCAATATGACTCCAGCTGGCACTCCGACTCCTAATTCTTGTTGAACACTCAAAACCTTCGACAATTCCCCATAATTGTCATCTTCTTTCACTTTGCTTTATCAAGTAGAGAGACCCCCTTACCAATTCGTCCATGTCCTCTTGAGTGTCGCTAGCACGTCGGTCCTTATTTGGTTGTAGGGGCATAATTGTCGGGGGTACGACGTCTAACAGTATCCCGCTATTCTTCCTCCCTGCGGGTCATTTCTTCGTGTCGTTGCAGTATTTGTTGTTGACGTTGTTCTTGGTTCTTTTCCTCCTATTAGTCTTGCAATTCAATTAGATTCCATGCCAACAACCTTGAAATTCCCCCGAGAAGATCAAAGACTGCATGGTTTACTGAGAGTTTGTCGCATACCATGCTCTCAAGGACCGCTCTCTCCAAAGCTTCCCTCTACTCGTACTAATCGACCAAGACTTCCCACAAGTTTACCATGTGTTGTGTCAATCGATCTTCCAATGTTTCTTCCTCATTGTCACTTTTCGTTACTAGTACTTGTTCAAACGATGTGCCCATTACTCCGCCAACGCTTGTCGCCACTCTCAGATACTCTCAAATCTCCAGGTTCAAATCAGCAACGGTGCCCAAATCTTTACTCCCTTTAGTGAATGCTTTAACTTACAAAGTAAATAGAAATATAACAATGATCATATTCAACACAATAATTCAAAAACAACACATCAATGTGGCTAAAAGATATAACTTTAATATCAACATGTAATGTTTACAATAATAGAGAGTCTCGGTTTCTGATGCAAGCCTGAACTATATAGCACTCGACGGTTGGTTAAGAGTGCCAACCGTCGACAAATAACAATTACCCAAGAACTACAAACCATTACATTGTCATTTCTTAAACAAAACATTATTTATTCTTATCTACAAAACTGTTGCCAACACCATCTAAATATTGTGTAGTAAATTCATTCATCGGGCTAAGGTTATTCATGGAGTCCACCTCAACACACTAGACCCTATAACTAAGGTGTATTGGCAATGTGATATAGGAAAGAACAAATTGTAGCGATGTGTCGAAGCCTTTTGGATATGTTGTGGTGTGCGCTAAGTAGTTGTCTAGCTACTAGTTTTTGTTTGATCTCATATAGCTATTGTTGTGTTGTTAGATATTTGGTGTTCACATGGTCTTTTTGCTATGTCTTCTAGCTTACAAGTACTCTAATGTCCATTGAATTTTTATTATTTATAGATCGTCTGTGCTGTTTGGTTTCTAATTTTTTGGATTTTTGGAATTTACCCCTAGGTTGTGTTGATGAGAAAGTTTACACTTTCTCACTGATGTCATGGAAATAGAGACAAGGCAACAACAAAGTTCAATGTTAATAAATTAGTTTCAACCATAAAACCAAAACAAAGAACTAAAAACCATTCCAAACATATCAAAAGAGATTTCAAAAAGCATGAAAGAAGTTTAACAAAACAAAAGAAAGGAGAAGAACCTCCCTAAGATGTTTCCATGATGTCATTTGATGTTTCTCCTCTGTTTCTCCCCTCTCCAAGTCCCAAATGAGTGCAGCTCTCAGATTTTAGCACTAGCCCTGGATGGCATATGGAGATTCAAGATGGTTGAATATGATAAACAAATGCTATGCAATTGTAGATAGTGATGCTATGAAAAAGCTCTATGCTAATACCAGTATAGCAACAATACTCTAATGCTTCCTTCTTTGCTTGAGGAAAAGGATTCTATCTATAGAAGAAATGGAGAAATGAAGGGTTAAGATTGAGCAATCTTAATAAGGGTTAGGATTGAAAGATATTCGATCCATGTGAGACTTTCAACCCAATCCCATGTTGACAAGTGTACCATGAGGAGGCTTGAGAGGAGAGATAAGGAGCATTAAATGCTTGAGGGGACATGATGGTTACCCTAGGGGGTTGGGTTAGGTTTAGGTTAATAGATATTCATTTTATCCACAGATAAATGAATGTGCAAGGGTTAAATGGTTACCTTAGTCAAAGAAATAAATGCTTTGAAGAGACCCATGAGTCAAAAGGATGGTTAATTTAGAGGAAAGTCTCTAACCAAAGGTAAAAGGTGAGTTAACCATAAATGGTTATGTAAGAGCCTTTAATGATTGGGAAGACTTTAGAGGTTAACCATTTGAAGACATAAAGCCTTTAATGGTTATTGAAGACTAAACGTTTTTGAGAAGTGACTTCTTTTTATTTAGGAATGTGACAACGATTAGGATAGGATTAGGCTAATTAGAAAGAGATAGAAAAATCTAGAAGAGATTTAGGCATGCAAATGGATTTTGTAGGAGAATGCAAGTGGGAGGAATCTTGGGATTTTCAATTAAAATAAAATTATTTATTTCAATTAAATGGTGTAATTTGCATTTGGATAGATATTTAAATAAATATTAATTTATTTAAATGTGAATGTGAATTTTGGATTTTATTTAAATAAATCTTAATTTATTTATATGAGAAAAAATGAAGATAAAGCATTAAATGCTTAAAGACTTTGAGGGAAACCATTAAAGGCTTAACAAGACTCTAGAAGGAAGCCATTAAGTTTGAAGACTTTAAGGGAAACCATTAAATGCTTAAGAAGACTCTAGAGGGAAGTCATTGAGTTTGAAGACTTTAATGGAAACCATTAAAGGTTTCAAGTGGGTGAGGATAAATAGGATTTTAAATAAATAATGTATTTATTTAAAATAGTTGTGCAACTTGCATTTGTAGGAAAATGCAAGTAGGTGGAGGATAAAGGTGATTTAAATACATTTTAATTTATTTAAATGTGAGTGATCGGATTTTGGGGGATTTAAATAAATATTTAAATGTGAGAGAAGATTTAATTAAACAAATATGATTTATTTATTTAATTAATGGTTTGAATTTGGTTAAGTGAATTAAATCAAATAAATTGAATAACTTATTTAATTAATAAGAGAAGAGGGTTAAGATGAATTAATTAAATATTAATTTAATTAATTATTGATTGATGGTTAAATAATCAAATAAATACTAAATATTCATTTAATTAAGTGGACAGATTTATGTGTCTACACTAACAATGCAAAATAAAATATATTGAATATATCTTATCCTCTTGAATAAGGAAATCTCATATGTTTTAGGACATGTTTAAATGAGATGACCCCAAAGTTTTAAACGTTGGGTCTTGACAACACTTGGATAAAATCAATGATGATGTGATTTTGCTAGTAATCACAAGGGGTCTTACGCATTTCACAAGCTGGTTTGTACCTGGTATGGCAATATGATTTATGCTTCACTTCTTAAACTGATTAAAATAAAGTCAAAAGGATAGGGTTCAAAGAATCTAACCCAAATCTATGGACAATGACAGTAATGGATAATGTTACAGATAGACAGGTTCCTCACAAACTGATTCCTATTTAATCACAGATAAACTCACAATGCTTCAAGAATAGTGCAGTCTCCAAAAGAAAATGAAATATTTTCAAATCATGAACATACATCTAAGTACCCAATTCTAGCGCAACTCAAATAAACATTCACAATTGAAATAGTAGCAACAATAGCTTCAAACTAACCATACGTTGTAGCTTACAATCGACAAACCATAAATGGTATGAACCAAAAATCCATCGAATATCATCACACCTCACCATTAGAAGTTTAACTATTTGATGAAAGAAACCATGCAAACAGAAAAAATTGGTAAAATACCATACTTCAATGGTTTATTCATTTGCTTCAATTGTTGGTACAACAATTCCTTTTTAGCAACTCCTACACTACCACTAACTACTAATAATTACAATGAGAGAGGCATTGACCTTTTACAGATGTTACATTTTACATCCACAGCCAAGATTAAATCTTATGAATAGCCCAAATCTAACTTCAAGAAACCCTAACAACTTTTATTTAATGATTACAACAGCTTTCTAACCAATTCCTAACTATTTCCACTACAAGACGAAATTTACACATTTCCCAAGATGAAATAACAACTTTTTGTAACAAAAGGACAAAATTGTCACTAGATAAATAACTAACTTTTGGCTTTTATTATATTATATTACATTAAATTTAGCCAGAAAGTTGTTATTTTTACAATAAAATAACTTTTTTCACAATATATTATGATCCATTTCATTTTTAGTTGTCATCTCTCTATTTCTATACATTTCTTATAGCATTTCTTTAATATTACTCACTATTTTCTATAATTTTGGAAATGACAACCTTTAGACTATGAGAGTGATCCTAAATACTTCATCTCCCGCTTTATAGCATGTTCTTCATTCCCATATTTTACAAAATACCTCATAAAGCCATTTTTGTGAGCATGTTATTCTCAATCTTCTTTAGAAACACATTATCTTCAAAATTGTGAACTTGTGTTTCCCCATTTCATCTTAATTAATCATCTGACACTTTGAAATAATATCTAAAACTCCTCAAATTGCTAGCCCCTTTGGATGATTCTTCTCCTTTCGCACTTTTCTAGAAACTATTCTTCACTGTGATCATATCTTTAATCCGCGCATTGGATCCTCCATCTTCTAGCTCCTTTTAATCTACAAGGACAACTAACTCATTAAGTACCTTAAGTATTTCTAGTATTTCAAACACCTGAATTCATGAAGCTTCCACAGTCCATAATGATTTGATTTTGTTCTTTTGGATTCAACTATGGCAATGCAAAAATTTACACGGTCCAATCCAGAGAACAAAATCAAATTCAAACACCTTTCTCATTTATGTAAGTCTTGTGATATACAAAATTGCACCCACATACATATCCATCTCCTCGCATATTTTTCAATTGGTCTTCTTATTCGTTAAAGGATTCATCTTCTCATACTATTGTCTCTCTTCATTCGAATTTGGTGGATATGCCCCTTTCAAGAACCTTGGCCTACATATAAAGACTCTAAGGAAACTTTTGACTTTGGAAACCTTTGGACACATGGCATTTGGAGTTTAGAACTGCTATTTGGAAGCATGCTTCGATCACTTGTAATTTAGGATCCTGCCATCGGCCTTGCAAATTTTGATCTAGCAAAGGGACTTGAATCCTTGACCATTAGATATGATTTCAAACCTTGCACTTTATACTTCCATGAACTCGATTTTAGAAACATACTTGGGATTCTTTAGAATACCTTGCTTAGAAAATGAATTCTTGAAATGTTGCTAGGAACTTCTCTGTTTTAGAATTCAGACTTTAGGATTTTACTATCAGAACTCGGACTCTAAAGTAGATATGGAATTTTGCTCAAATTCAAAATTAGAAATCAGTTTTAGAAGCATTGTCTTAAACGAGGGTCTAGGACTGATGCTAGGATTTTGACGTGAAATTCGGACCTTGAAGACAATGTGGAAAGCTCTCAAACTCAAAGTTGGGAATCAGACCCGGAATACAAACTACATCTTGGAAACATTGCCCTCAAACATGGTAAAAGGCATTTGGGAATTCAAACTTTGTTGTTCATTGAGGAAATTCTTCCTTTAAAACTTGGCCAATGGAAGGCTATGATATATACTCGACACTTAGAAGATGCAATGACAAACTTTGAGTTAGGAATTTGATTTGGATGATATGAAAGTCTCCCTAAAACTTGATTCTTGGATGACTTTTATGAATCTTAATCCAAAACTCAGAGGTAGAAGAACTTTTGGGAAACTCGGAATTGGGAACACCTTTCCGAATTTGTGCTCAAAACTCAGACTTTAGAAGGAATTTAGGAAACTCGATCTGAAACTCAAACTTAGGAAGATAAATTGGAAATTCAGAGTTCGGAAACATTTTGTGAATTTTAGAGTTAGGAAACATTTTGGGAATAATCCAAAAACTAGTCCCTAATCCAAACTTTGAGAAGGCAGTGCAATTTTAATGAAAACTCAAATGTTGGGGAGCTTTTAGGAGTAATCCAACTTCCCTTCATAATTCTGAATTTTGAAATTGTGGTGCTTTTTGACAAAACTTAGGGGGGTGAAAGGACTTTGGGAATAGCCTGGAAACCATTCCCAAGTCCAAATTTGGAAGATCATGACTTTGAGTTCTCTAATTGCCTCCCTATGCACTCCATTCGCCAGATTTGGTTCAAAACTTGGGTTTCTCGGCCTTATACCACAATTTTCTTGCAATCCCTTACTCACAAGCTCCATTGTGAAGAGCATACGGTTATACTAAGAGGGGTGGGTGGGGTGAATCAATATAACAACCAATTTAAACTTTTTCAACTTTAATCATAAGTATATAATTTATCTCATCAACATGTTCATTGCATACCAACATTCATATGTGATTTAACTAATATGAACACAAGATATATACATGGAAACCCTTACGAGAGAAAACCACGACAACTCAATGCTTTTATACTTTTTTTCTTTTACATGTTTGTTGGCACCAACCTACTAGAGGCACGAGCTCCTAACATTGTTTGTGAGAACCAAACCACTGGAAAAACGAACTCCCAAATCCGATTTTGTGAGCACCAACCCACTGGAAGCACCAACTCCCAAATCTGAATTCGTGAGTACCAACCCACTTCACATAAGTCTGATTTTCACCTTGACAATGTTGCTATGACAACGGATGATGGGAAATTTCATCTTTTCAAATCTGCATATTTTCCTTTCTAAAATGTATATTCTCTTCTTCACGAATCTGCATATACAACTATCTCAATTCTCCTTCACAAATCTATTGTAAAGTCTTCCTTAAATACACCACAAAACTGATTACAAATCTCCTTACAAAATTGTCATACAACCTTCACAATACTTTCTTCATTATGCTTGATAAATCTGCAAAATTCTTCTATATACTCCTCATAAATCTATCCATTCTACTCTTCATAAGTCTCCTCTTTATTTAATGCCTTGGTGATCTACAGGATCCCTTTCCTAGCTTGTGAAGCCCTGAGCGTTGATTCCAATGTTCCTTGGCATGTGGTCGACCTTTCCTCGTGATCTACACTTCATCCTTTGGATTTTCCGAAGGAATTTCTTTTGCGGAGGCCGGCCTTGTTGGTTTTACACGTTAGGTCTTGTTCTTCGGGTTTTGATCTCTTTCTAGGCCGACCGGATCCCCTTGGATCGTATAAATTATTGTAATAGAGCATTAGAATGTATCGAAGGAATTCAACAGAACATAAAAGCGAAATATTAAGTTTGAGGTCCCGGTTGTGACCTGTTATGTATTTTGAGCATGTTTTAGCATGCCTGTGAGCCGGTTACTGTAACCCGGTTGTTACCAGTTGGTTGTAATCAGTTTTCATGATATAATTCAATTTGTTTTGCATTGCCTCCATCATGTCCTTGTGTTTCCGTTGTGTTCACTCTTGCTGACCAGTCTGGACTGATCTCTTTGAGGTCCCTCCTAACTGGTGACTGCACCAAGTGGTATCAGAGCGAGCTTTCGTTTTGGAGATTGTGTTGTCCTGAGAATTGTGTTGTAGGGTGGCGGACTGTGGATCCAACCTGCAGCTGCAGAGGACTAGTGCGAAGAGGAAATAGGAATGGTGGAGCACGTGGGAATGCAGACCCTCTTGTGATGGAAATGTTGCAAAGAATTGCAACCCGGTTGGAAGCCATTGAGACAACACAGAGAAGAGGCCGACATATTGAAGATGTAAGTGAAGATGAAGGAGAAGAAGCCCCGGCAGCACAAGTAAACCCATCGGTGGTTTATCCGGATGAGGAAAGGTTTTTGAGGGTTTTGAGTAGGGAGAATACTAAACCTCATTTTACCCCACCAGAATATGATGGAAAGTTGGATTCAGATGAATTGATGGATTGGATCTCGGAGATGGAGAAATATTTTGATTTTGAAAACACTACAGAAGAAAGGAAGGTGAAATATGCCTATACCCGGTTGAAAGGTCATGCACCTCTTTGGTGGGAGCATTCGCAAGTTGATAGACAGAGAAGAGGTAAAGAGAAGATCAAGACATGGGATCAGATGGTTGCTAAGTCGAAATCAAATTTTATGTCAGTTGATTATCAAGTAAATCTGTTCTAGAAGTTGCGGAATTTGAGACAGAAGGAATCTAAAGTGAAGGAGTACACTGAGGCATTTTACAAGTTGAATATCAGATCCGAACATGTTGATGATGAAGTTGAACAAGTTGCAAGATATTTGAATGGATTGCGGATGTTTGTACAAGATGAACTCAGTTTGATCAAACTGCAGAGTGTTGAAGAAGCTTACCAGTATGCCCTAAAAGCATAAGAGAAGTTAAACAAAAGACATGAGCAGAGGCAGAGAGGCAGAGGTGGAAGGTTTTCCGAAGGAAGATTTCAAGGAGGGAGAGGATATACCAAAAATAGAGAAACCTGTACGGATCATAACAAGGACAAGGAAGTGAGCAAAGAAGGTAATTCATACTGAAAAGATGATAGAAATTTCTACCGGATGGCTACCGGAATGAGAATTTTGGAAAAGATGACAGAAGACAAGACAAGAGAGTGTTTAGAGGAACTTGCTATAAATGTGGAGAAGGACATCATGCTTTCGAGTGTAAGAAGACCAAGAATACCTAAAGAACAACAATGGTGGAAGAAAACCCCACCAGATCAGCTAATAAACGGGAAGATGGAGAACTGTTGATGATGAGGAGAGCTTTGTGTCATTCCAGGAGAGATGAAGGGCCCTTGCAGAGGAGGAATTTGTTCAAGACCAGATGTAAGGTATCTAGTAAGTGCTATAAAGTTGTCATTGATAGTGGTAGTTCAGATAATCTTGTTTCAGAAGAGATGGTGAATAAGTTGAATTTGGAAAGATTGAAACACCCTAAGCCTTATCAGATAGCATGGATTCAAGATGATCATAAGTTGTTAGTAACTGAGCAATGTTTGGTGAAATTGAAAATTGGGAGTTATCATGATGAAGTCTTGTGTGATATTATGCCTATGGATATTTGTCACCTTTTGTTGGCTAGACCTTGGCAGTTCGATAGACAAGCAATACATGATGGGAGGAAGAATACATACACTATTGTGGCCAATGGGTTGAAGCAAACCTTGTTGCCCTTGGAGGAACCTTTGAAGAGTGGAGTTTGTACAAATGCTAGAATCTGTTTGGTGGATGGAAGGAAATTCCTAAATGGAATGAGACATGAGAATGTTTGTTTTGCCTTAGTTCATAAGAAGACTGAGAATCCCGAGCATGAAGAAGAACAACCGAAAGAGAAAATATTTGCTGACAAAATATGAAGACGTCATTTCAGATAATGTGCCTAATGGATTACCACCTGTGAGAAGTATTAGTCATTGCATGGACCTGGGTCCCGAAGCTAGTTTGCCTAACAAAGTTACAAACCAGATGACACCGACAGAGAATAAAGAGTTAAATAGACAAGTGCAGGAGTTGATGAAGAAAAGTTTGATTAGAGAAAGTTTGAGCCCTTGTGCAATACCAGTAGTATTAGCACCCAAGAAGAATGGAGAATGTGTACTTATTCAAGAGCAATAAACAAGATCACAATGAAATGTTGGTTTCCTTTGCCTAGGATGGATGACATAATGGACTGTTTGAGCGGAGCCAAATACTTTACAAAGATAGACTTGAAGAGTGGATATCATCAGATCAAGATCAGAGAAGGAGATGAGTGGAAGACAGCATTCAAGACAAATGAAGGACTGTATGAATTGTTGGTGATGCCTTTTGGGTTAATTAATGCACCGAGTACTTTCATGAGGCTGATGAATGAGGTATTGAAGAAATTCTTGGGCAAGTTTCTTATTGTATATCTGGATGACATTATGATTTTCAGTAAGATAAAAGAGGAGCATTTGTTGCATTTAAGACAAGTTTTGCAAAGTTTGAGAGAAGAAAAGTTGCTGATAAATCTTAAAAAGTGTCCTTTCATGAAGGAGGAGTTAATCCATTTCAGATTTGTGATATCTGAGGATGGTTTGAAGATGGACCCTGAGAAAGTAACAGTGATTGTTGAATGGCCTACACCGGAAAGCATTCGAGAGGTAAGATAATTCATGGATTAGCTAGTTTCTACCGAAAATTCATCAGAAATTTAAGTTCAGTTTGTAACCCTATGACTGAGACAATGAAGGGAGATAGGAAGGAGTTCAAGTAGACCACCAGAGCAAACAAAAGTTTTGAACTGTTGAAGCATAAAGTGACTGAGCAACCTGTGTTAGCTTTACCAGATTTCAATAAAGTATTTCAAGTATAAGGAGTATCTTGTGAAGTGGAAGTACAGACCAGTTGAAGATTCATCTTGGATTTCTCAGGCAGAGGTAGACCGCCTTGGTTTTCCTCTAACCCGAGCAAAGTGAGAGATTCACTTTTTCAACAACCCCAGATGTTTGATGCAGGAGCATCCCCGGTTCATGGCAATCTTGCATCAACCAAAAATATTTCCTTTTTGTTTTGCTTTATGTTTGCAGTTTCAGCATTTCTTTTTGTGTTTCCCGGATTTGGCTCACTGGAACCTGTGAAGTTGGATTTTGTTTGAGGACTTCATCATCTACTTGATTCCCAAACCGTGGAGCATTTGGATCATTTTCCGACAAGTTATCAATGTCAGTTTTCGAGACAGTTTTTTGTTACCGATTGCCTGGACCTATTTGCATTGGTCATCTACCGGATCCCTTCTGTAGCTTGTGAAGCCCTGAGCATTGATTTTGATGTTCCTTGGCGTGTGGCCGACCTTTCCCCGTGATCTACACTTCATCCTTTGAATTTTCCAGAGGAATTTCTTTGACGGAGGCCGACCTTGTTGCTTTTACACGTTAGGTCTTGTTCTTTGGCTTTTGATCCCTTTCTGGGCCGGCCAAATCCCCTTGGATCGTATAAATCATTGTAATAGAGCATTAGAATGTATCAAAGGAGTTAGACAGAACATAGAAGCAAAATCTTAAGTTTGAGGTCTCGGTTGTGACCTGTTCTATATTTTGAGCATGTTTTAGCAGACCTGTGAGTCGATTACTGTAACCCGGTTGTTATCAATTGGTTGTAATCAATTTTCATGATATAATTAAATCTGTTTTGTATTGCCTCCATCATGTCCTTGTGTTTACTCTTGCTGACCGGTCCGGACTGATCTCTTTGAGGTCCCTCCTAACCGGTGACTGCACCAGAAACGTAGCCTGGTATGTCGACTTTTCAAGTTCTACATATGCAAATTCAATACTAATCACATGCACCAATACTGATTACGTGTAGACAGATTCAAACAACTTTGACGGCAATATCAATCACCCCTTTTTAATCATTATCGTTGCTTTCATTGAAGACAAATTAAGGTTATGATTGATTTGCTTTTCACGGCATATTATAATCTCTACACAACGTAATAAAGTCTTTGACGAAGGACTTGTTCTGCATCAAGTTCCTTTTCAAAGTCGCTGCTCTTTGTTTCAGATAGCCTATGTCATGGTCACAATATCAACTTCCCTTATGCATCATTCATCATTCTCTCAACTTGAAATTTTTGCCTTGCACCATTGAATAAATGGATGAAAGAGGCTCATCCCACAATGTGCATTTTATTCGTATGGTTGTGTCTGTCTTTAATAATAATGATAATCGCTCCTCCAAAACAGACCTCTTGTCAACTTACTCGATAATGAAGAGATGGATGAAGCTCGCTGTCAACTTAATCTCTCATTATTGCTGCATATTAATCATAGTCAACTTTCTTAAAAGTGGGCGTTGCCTTTCATAGACAAATTCTCCTTTGTTTGTTCTTTGACCCTATCACTGCACATTCCTTGTGAAGTCGGTTGTTCATGAAGTCACTCTTTGATATTAATTGCTGCTTTGCTTTATCCATACTTGGGAAATTATAATAGTTGAATATATGTCTTGGACTTGAGCGCTTGAACCTTCATTTGTATGTCTTTAAATGTTTGATTGTTATCTTAACACTAGCATTTGAAAGTCTTTTTGTAAGAACCCACACCTGGTGGACTCTAACCAACCACAATTTTCTGCCTTTGTTTGATTTTTCAATGTTTTCAATGTTTGGGTTTTGCTTGAGTTTTCAATGATGTTTCACCAAGGAATAAAGAAATTGCAAATAACATATGCTGCAAACTAGAGTATGGAAATGAGAGCTACAGCCATAAGCATTTTATCGAACATTTGTCATGCAATTCCTATTATGAAATGTTGACTTTCAGCTAGGGACATTAAGACAAACAGTTATCTTGCAAACTGAAATAAATACTACAAATATATCATATGCAACTCCTTTTTATTGATGTCCCAATTACCACAGATATGAAAGGGCCAAGACTCTTGGCTGACAGCTGAATATGATATGAAACAAAATACCCAGGTCTGAGTACAATGGCAGCATACAACCAACTTCGAATGTCTATTAAATACTGAAATTAAATGCAAGAGAACCTGATCCAATGAAGCACCTACGTTGTGGGTAATGTAGCAACTCAAATACCATGTAAATTGTGAAGCAACATGTGTGGCTGCTGCTGCTATAGTACGGCCTCCAACAATTATAAATTCTGCCCAAATTCCAATGTCATGACAGCAGCAACTAATCTGGAAATGAGCAGCAATTAAAAACCCTTGAAGAACCCTTGAGTAGACTCAACTAAGATGCAATATACTGTAGCAATTTTACTATTCACGTATCATTGTAGCGTTTCACTATTCACGAGTTACTGTTCATGCGCACTGTTCACGACACTGTAGCGCACTGTTCACGGCACTGTAGCGGTGGATGAAATAACTTGCAATCTGCTCTTAAAACCTTGAATAACTTCTTGATAATCTCTCCCAACAAAAATGATATAACTCCATGTGCCAAAGAAGGATGATTCACAACCAACTATAAATGTTCTTCAACAATAAACTTCAAACCCTTGTAGAAAACTTCACCAATTTGCACAAATGAAAGAACTGAAGTATTCTTTCCCACAACTGCAATAATTCAAATGTTATTTCACACCTTCAAAATTGCTATCAATAGGAAGTTTTCGTTTCCTATGATCAAAGAAGAAAATTGCGAAAGCCCTAAGCTCCACAATAAAAATTAATCAAAATACTATTCAGATTTATTCCCACATTAAATTATTCACTTAACGCACTTTATTATATTAAAGTGACTTTATTATTATAAAGTTACTTTAGAACTTTATAATAATATTAAAATATTAAATAAATCACTTAAGTCACTTAAACTTTAATATCTCTTGATGTACTTGTCTGATTGTTAAACCGTCTGAGCCAGGAGTCGACTCTCCCTGTTCTCCATGTGATTGGATGCCTGTCTAAAAATAGAAACCCTGAATAGTGACTTACTATAAATAGTAAGTATGTGGAACTGAGTCTAGAAATAGCTGCAAAGGCCCAATCAAGGTCGACACTGCCAATAAGCTCTGCTAAGGTGTCTTTCTATTAATAGGAACCCTGACTCTCCCAAAATAGTAACTTACTATAAATAGTAAGTGTGCCAATCTGAGTCAAAAAAACCTGTGCAAAGGCCAAAACCTGAATCCAGCTGAAGAGTAATGTCTCTAATCACCAAGTAACTGCCACACGAGGCCCTCTATCAATAATTATTAGCCTATGAGGGTCAAATGATAGGCTAATTCTTACAAACTCTGATGCTCGCAAAATGGGGACATTACACTTCTATCTCACATACTTTGTCTGTGGTTTCCCATAGCTATTGATTTCTTTTATTATTCATAACTTTCTCTTAACTGTTACTCTCATTTGTCATTAGTGATAATGATGACAACTTAATGAAAATCTCCTTGTTCTTCCTCTAACATTAATGATGGCAAACTTCTTTATACCTTTGACATATATCGTGATAACTTAATGTATTCTTTCTTCTCCTTGTGATATTTGCACTCTTATTGTTACTCTGATCAAACTCTTAGGCATCAATGACAGCAAGTTCCAATTGTCCTTTGACATCAATGACAACATTCTAACACATTGTAAAATAGACTTTCTTAAGCAACACTTGCTTATGCTCTTTGTCTTCCTAAATCCTTTCTTAAGCCAAATTTGGTGCTTGAACTCTCAGTCTCTGCATCCCACTTTGCTTTTGTGATTCCCCATTTGCCCGTTATGTTCCTAGAAGACTTTTGATCAAATTTGTTCAATATAGACACTCCTAAGACAAATGGCTTTAAATTCTAGATGCAATGAAAGCATTCACATTGGCTCTCAAACTCACTTATCACAAAACTACAAGCCTCTTATGCTCCCTACCATACTCTTGAATTGCATGATGCATTTTGACCTAACCTCTCTCACACTCTAGCAATCCCTACAAGACAAAGTTGTGTCAAAATCCCAGCAAAGCAAGCAAAAAACAAATGGCTTTAAATTCTATATCCAATGAAAGCATTCACCTTGGTTCTTAAGCTCACTTATCACAACACTACAGACCTCTTATGCTCCCTATCATACTCTTGTGATTGCATGATGCATTTTGACCTAACCTCTCTCTCACTCTAGCAATCCCTACAAGCCAAAGTTGTGGCAAAAAACCAGCAAAGCAAGCAAAAATACATGGCTTTAAATTCTGAATGCAATGAAAGCATTCACCTTGGCTCTCAAACTCACTTATCACAACACTACAAGCCTCTTATGCTCCCTATCATACTCTTGTGATTGAATGATGCATTTTGACCTAACCTCTCTCTCACTCTAGCAATCCCTACAAGGCAAAGTTGTGGCAAAATACCAGCAAAGCAAGCAAAAACAAAGGGGGTTCCCTGTCGGAGATGGGGCGTGTGTGTGCAACACAACAGGTTGATGGGGTTTTTGGCTAGGCTTTGGACTGTGTACTGCTTGTTATGGCTTTATATCGTATATTTGTATGTTCTACTTCAAAATTTCTCAGACAAGGACTCCTTTATATTTCCCATACTAATCAACTATTAAAAAATAAAAGTGAATCTCCAAACAAAAATTAATATTACATCTAACATGAATATCAATCAAGAACCTCAATCCCAATAATCATTAAACAAAATACAAACAAAAGCACCCTTGGTAGTTATAATAGGAATACAATTAACTATCTAAGTTTGTGACCAACATTGACAGTGAAAACGAAATCTCAAAAGATAATTAACACTGATATGAATCCAAGACCTCGAGAACAAACAATTTTCAGACATATCTAGAAATCGATATTAAAACCAGTTCCATCAACAAAAATATAGATATACTTAGGAGTTTCATTGCTAATATTAAATCAGACTTAATGCAATTAGTTTTGTTCCTCATAATCGACAAGATTCTATCAATATTAACAAATTAGAATTTTTTCTCCTTGACTGAAAGGTGCAACAGGTGAAATGTCATAGGGAGGGTGAAGTATCCAAACTTGTTGAGAAGTAATAATTTCAGGCCAATTTTTCACCATACATGTAACTATCCAATCACATTTTTGGGCAATTAGGAAAATCATATAGCAAACATTATCGTGCTATGAAAATAGCAAAAGCATATACACCATTACATAGAGCACTAGTTTATTGTGAGCAATGATAGTTTTTCCAATTATAAATCCTTTTGACCTCCTGATCGGTTTCAGTTACAACAGTCTTGACAGAAGAACTTTTCATTACTACATATTCTTTGTGTTTTGAAACAATATCAATAAGTTGAAACAATTCCTTATGACGAACCTGAATTTCTTCATCATAGTGCTTAGTGACTTCTTCTAATTCTGATGTAGCTTTCTGCAGCAAAGAAAGACACGTGATTAAACTGTGTCAAAAAACTCAAAATTATGTAAGAATGGAGAGAAAATGGGGTTTCATGCCTGGTCCTACTAACAAAACAAAGAATTCAAAATCAAATAATTTAAAATCCTGAAATCTAATTTCCCCAATCAGACAACATTAGAAAATAGATGATTTTTCAACCATTTGCAAGCTGAAATGATGAACCAATGTCATATGTAGGTGCCAAACCCTACTCAAATCAATGCTGATCAGCAATATGCCAAAACTGTTAAACCCTTATCAAACGAAATACACAACCAAACTTACTACTCCCTACAAGCTAATATGAGTTTTGGAAACTCTCAAATAATGTAAAAGTGAAAATTTACTGATTATGACAGCTGGAAAGTATATGAATACTTCAACATAAACTATAAAATATTTATGAAGGCAGAACAAAGCCTTATGAAACTAATAACACTTAACAATATCTACAACAGCAAACAAATCAGAACTCAGGCACCAAACTGCTAACGTATTCCCCTGGCAAACATTCGACAGCAATATCCACTTGACAACAATATAGGAAGGCAATATTTATGATAACAACAGATCTGCTAACCATGTGATTTGAAAATAAATTTGAACACAATCTACTCACAATTCCGACTTATAAAAGTACAGAACAACTCATGAGGGACAGCGGCTGGAAATTATTGCAAATTGTGAAAGCTCTAAAAATCAGCGATTAAAACCCTGAAAATCAGCAAGGCTCCAACTGTATGGCAGCCCTAGGATGCAAAATGTTGGCTGGAAACACCAAAAAACAGCAGATCCAAAGTTTAAAATATCTCAGAAGAGCAATAAGTAACCCCAAACCATAGGTGCAAGTTGCAACATTAATTATAGCTGGAAACAATGATTAGCAGCCGGGCACAGCTATTATGAGGGCTGGAAACAAGGAATAAACAGCTGGAAACATCAAAGGAGATGATCCAATAGAGGTGCAGCTCTAAAATGTTAAACAACAGTAATAAATAATGAAAAATCAGTGGTTCAATATGGCCAAATGATTTGCTTGCAAATAATGAATCAACACAATTGTGATTCCCAGATGAAATCACCTCCAATGGGTAATCGGGTTCACTCCTCGAATCCAAATGTGGGAATCAAGAGAATTTTTGTCTGCCAAGTCTCCCACACCAAGGATTTTTGTCTTTAAATGCTTCAAACTACAATTTGGAAGCAAAAGTGATGAAAAACTCAAATGACTTGTTTTAAGCCATAGGACACCCTCTATTTCATTTTATTTTATTTTTATTTACCATTTCTCTCCATATATTAAAAAGTACTTCTAAATTTACATCAAAACGCAAACTTTTGTATTACATTTTGAACAAAATCTTAAGAAAACTTTTTATGTATCACATAGCATAATAATATTTAAGTTGCCCTTTTGAAAATATAGTACTTGGGCACCACTTAAAATATTATTACTTCCCTTATTTAATACCTTAGCCTACATAAACAATAGGCTATGGGTCCTCAGTTACTACCTTCAATTCTGAAAAGTGGACATAAAATGAAGAACTCGGGGCATATTTCAAACCATTTTAAAAAATGCAAAGGTCAAGCAGAACAAAATTAAAAGCTATAGAGCTGGAGAAAAAGACAGTTAAAGCTAAGCAGAAGAAGCGAAGCATGAAAAGCAAACAGAAACCCTAGCAGGCTTTTCATCCCTAATTTCTACAGTGGCACTAAATTATGGTGCTGCAAATGAGTCTCCAACATTCTTTCTCTGTTCTTTGCACAGAACATTATGAGCAAGAAAATAGTGGCAGAAAAGGACAAAACATGACTCAAACCTTCATGAGAATTAAATCGAAGTCCAAGCAAATGGGTGGTATAAAAAACAGTGAGCAAATAGATTATTTCATAGACATGGAGGTGACCGAAGAAAATGATGATTTAACAGGAAAGAAAACCTCAAAACAACAGCAATGAATGAAAATTCCATGGAGAACACAACGGCAAATAGAAGTGTTTGGAAAAGAAGAAATGATGCAAGAATCTTCAACAAAAGGACTGTTGATTCATTTTTTAGGACACCTCAAAAAAAGAATAAAATACAAGTATTCTATCCTCTCCTGAACAAAGAAACCTCATATGCTAAATGATGTGATCAAATGAGACAACTCCAAGGTTTACAATGTGAACAATCGACTTTAAATTGTGGATAGACTCGGTCTATAAAGTGATAGTGCTGGTAATCAAAAAGGGACTTGTGCTCTGAACACAGCTGGAACGTGGAATCTAAACTTTGAAAATAAAAGACAAAAGGATAAAGGGTTTAGAGAGTCTATGCTAACCCTACAAATATAAGAAATGATTATTGACTTGATGTCACCAAACCAAGCTCTGCTTCGCCATGAGGAAAGAACTACACAAAGATGGTGCAATCTCCTAAGGATAAGCGAATGATTTTCATATCACGTATGCACACCAACATCATGAACAATGAGCATAAAGCAATTGAAGTTAAGCTTTTAGAAAAGTTCAGTCTAATCATGTACTACAATTTGCAATCAACAAATTCCAAGCGGTATGAACATTAGGCTTCACCATTCATCAACAATAAGATCCTCCATTCAACTAATCAACATCTAAAACTTGACAAGTAAAGACCATGCACAATGTTGAAATAACACCATATCTCCAATGAAAGTAGTATGCTTATTCCATCAAGCCTTGGCAACAATCTCCTTTCCTCCTACTTTGGCTATCAACTGTCTACTACTGCACTATTATCTATTAACCTTTACAAATGGGAGATTTGAGCCTTACATAGAGGTCTCATTACAATTCAATGGCCCAAATTAACTCAAGATCAATGGACAAAATTTAACCATGCAAGTTGAAACCCTGATTAGGGTTAGTTACAACTAACTCCATTCTGGCCAATGAGAAAATTACAATACATGGGACGCATGTACCTCTTTGAATGCCAACCAATAAGACAATAGGTCAGGTATGTTGAACAATTTCCGATACAATGCCATGTGTCACTTGTTCCTTCACTGAATGAATCAGGTTCACTGAACTTGGACTTGCTATCATGGCATAACCTGATTAGTTTGATGATGATTGGCGCCAACTCAACATCCCTATCTTGTAGACCATCACAGAGAAGTGTGTGTTAAGGATGTAGCCTCATTCGGATTGAAGCAAGCAATATATATATATATATATATATATATATATATATATATATATATATATATATATATATATATATATATATATATATATATATATATATATATATATATATATATATATATATACATATTTATCACATTATATATTGATTAATAGTAACACTAACATGTTACCGATTGCCTACGGCAAATTAATCCCGATGACTGTCGAAGTCAAAATACATATATAGTGACTGTCATCGTTGCATTATCCGATGACAGTCGAAGTATTAGTAAACCTGATAATAAGTGAACACCGTAAATAAGCTAATGCATAACTAATAAACATAACGGTGAACGATGACTGAAGGCATACGAAGAGCCATGTTCACGTATAAGCCACGTAGAAGTCATGCCCCTACGTAGACATGACCCTTCACCCCTCTACTTATACAATGACATCGACACTTGCTAGATATTATATCAAATACAGTGGCAATATCACGATCCAGCAAGCAGTCGGTGATTTTCATAAAAGATTAATTGACAGAGTTATATATGTATATACATCGGTGGTCAATATATTCATATCAGTGATCTCATCAAAAGTTTGTTCTTACTATATATTGTTAGACTATTGTTTTCTCTATCTCTAATCTAAATTCCTTAACATGGTATCAGAGCCAAGTTGGTAGAGAAATAAATAAAAAAATAGTGATATCTTTTTTAAAAGATTCAGACTTGCATTCAGAATCAAAGGAAGAACAATCATGGTGAACAGTGTTAGAGTGGAGGATAGACTCGAAGGCGCATCCAACTTTGTCTCATGGAGAATTTGAATAATAGCAATTCTTCAAGAACTCAAACTAGATGCATACATAGAAGAAGATACTAAGATGCCCGAAGACGAACCAAAGAAAACAACCTGGAAAAGACACAACAACAAGGCTAAGAAAATAATAATTGATGTTGTTAAAGATCACATTCTTCCAACCATTTCAAAACTAACTACAGCTTATGATATGTTCAAGACCATTCAAAATTCATATGAAATAAATAATGCAAGCAGATTGCTCACTTTAAAACAGCAATTAATGCATATCTACATGAACAAAGGAGAAACAATCACATCCTATTTCATGAGGATTTCAGAGTTGAAAGACAAATTGTCAACTATTGGAAATAATGTAGATGATATGGAGCTATCTCTAATAGCACTTAAGGGATTACCATCCAGTTGGGAATCCTTTATTCAAGGCATTACTGCTCAACCGACACTACCGAAATTCGATCACTCAAGAATGATTGCACTAAAGAAGAATCTTGACTAATTACAAGAGGGATGGGTCCACACAAAGAGGGAGAAATTCAAGCACTACATGCTAATACAAGCAACAAAGGGAAGAAAAGGAAGTTCAAACGGAAGAGAGGAAATAATCACAAAAGCAGAGACTTCTCCAAGATTCAATGCTATAGGTGTGATAAATTTGGACACACTCACAGATTCTGCCCAGAAAGAAAGAAAGCTCAAGCAACCATAGCTGAATTCAAAAAAGTAGAGAATCCTCTATTTTTCTTAGCCTTATCAAGCGAACTACTAAACTCAAACAAACATATGTGGATAATCGATAGTGGAGCATCACGACACATAACCGGATTTAGAGATCAATTCGAAACCTTTGAAGGGCACTCAACTGAAGAAGTTACTACCTGTCCAGTGAAAGGAATTGGGACCTACTCAATTCAATTAAGAACAGGAGTTACATTACAATTGAAAGATGTTCTTTTTGTACCAGGTATCAAAAGGAATTTGGTCTCTATTTCAAGACTAGCTGATTAAGGATATCGTGTCACCTTCCATGAAGATAAAGTTCAACTTTGGCCTAAAAAATTCTAACATAAAGAATGCTATTCCTATAGGATCTAGAGATGGTAGTTTATACAAACTATGTAATACTCAAAAACAAGCACTAAATCATGAAGTATCAAACTCTAATGAAATTTGGCATAGAAGATTAGGACATCTTCATTTTAATGCCCTACCTTCTATAGGAAAGATTACCACAGGATTACCCAATCTAAAATCTGATCATGTTGGAACTTGTAAAGGATGTGCTCTAGGGAAGAACTCAAAAGGGTCCTTTCCCTCAAGTGAACACAAATCAAAAGTTGTACTAGAACTTGTCCACACTGATTTGTCTGGTCCAATGTCATTACCATCACTAGGGGGATTTTTGTATTACGTGATATTTGTTGATGATTACTCTAGGAAAACTTGGATCTAATTCATAAAACTCAAAGAATCAAATGAAGTGTTATTGAAATTCAAAGAATTTAAAGCCTTAAAGGAAAATCAAACTGGGAAGAAAATAAAGACTCTAAGATCAAATAATGGAGGTGCAGTCCTGTTGGGATTAAGAGAGAGTGTACAGTACCTTATAATCCTCAACAAAATGGAGTTGCAGAAAGGAAAAACAAAACCATCATCGAAGCCACTAAAGCCATGATGCATGATCAAAATCTACATTATCTCACTCTGGGCTGAAGCCTCAAATACAGTTGTGTACATTCAAAACAAATGCCCTCATTCAATCCTAGAGATTATAACTGTTGTCCTCATTTTTGTTTACAAAAATGAAGGACCATTACATAAAAATTTTATGAAAAAATGAAAAAAATTACTCTATGACACATTTATCGAGGCAAAATTTCAACTAGTCCTTGGACTGGCTTAATCCTCAGTCCATCCTCCAACTACGTTTCGAATTTCGTTGAATTCTGGGTTCATTTGCTACGTCTTTCCTTCAATTTCGGGTTTTAAAATCCCGACTGCAGGTGGAGAATTTTCTTCAAACTGCAAGTTTTAATGATATCCATTGTTTTGGTCTTTGTAGGGGAATTTTTGGCTTATTACATGTGCACTTTTATTAAAAGATGAATACTTGTAATTTGTTTTAAATTTCTCTTTGTTGTTTTTATTATTTTTATTGTTTTTTGGCTTTGTTTAGTTAAAATAGAGATTTTTTGGCTAAATTACAAGTAAACTTGTAGTTCTCTCCAAAAACCCCTAATTTAATGGTTTTTACATGTAATAGGAATTTTAGATCCCCATTACATGTGTGCAAGCAAATTCTAACTTGTTGTAGAGATTTTATTTCACCTTTACAAGTAATTCGTACTTACACATCTCTCTCCAAAACCCGATTTTGCCTAGAAATGAAATAAAGTGACAATTTTAAACTTGCAGCTTGTTCCAAAAAACCCGATTTTGGCTTTGTAAGTGAAAAAGTGAAAAATAAAACTTGCTATTTGGCTAAAAAAACCTGATTTTGCCTAAACATGAGGAAAAAGTGAAATTAAACTTGTCTCTGTCTCTAAGAAACCCGATTTTCACTTACCTATGCAAATTCGAACTTGTCATATCTTCCAAAAAACCCAATTTTCAGTTGGAAGCAAATTTGTGGAAATTTTCAATCGATTTTTGTGGAGATCTTCTAGGAAGGAGAGGCGTTTTGGTTTCCACCCTATTCTTATGCATTTGAAACCACTTATCATGCCATTTGGGGTTTGCATTTACTGGTTTTTTGCTCCAAATCAGCAACCACGTGTTTCCAAAATGCCACATTTTGGGGGATTAAAACTTCATGAAGCTGCAATCTCCTAGTTCGTTTTTACCTCTCTCACCGAGGCGTGGAGTTTGTCATAAGTTTTCAGCCATTCAAGAAGCATTTGTTGCCACGTTTTTTTCCACATGACCCTCCTTTGGCTGCGTATTGGAAGGATTTAATGCAATTTCTTCATCTCCTCCTTGGGCGTTTGGCTTTGATATTTTCATACATGGTGTTTCCCTGAGGATTTGGCCATATTTTCTTGCATCTATAACCACGTTTTTGCAACTAAAAACTTTTTTTCAAAAACGTGGCAAGGGTTTGGGGATTGCGGTTTGCTTCTATTTATTGGATATTCTTCTTCATTCCAAGTTTGATTGCATTTTTGGAGAAGTGTTTTCAGTTTGAAGAAAGGTATGTTCTCTTTCCTTTCTTTCCTTCATTTTATTATTTTCTTGTTTTCTTAGTTGCATTTTTGGAAATATGTTGTTCTCCCCCAAAAATCGGTTTTTGTGAGAGAAATCTTCCCCTTGGTATGCTATTTTTTAATTGCATTGTTCTTCCCTAAATTCCCTCTTTATTTGTATTCGGGATTTTTAATCCCGATTACAAGTTCGCTGGAAATTCTTGTTCTTCCCTTACAGTTAAGGAATTTAACCATTTTAGGTTAAAATGCCAAGTTGAAAAGATGTGAAATACCCCTCCCTTTCAAATTCAGGTTTTAAAAACCGGATTACATGTTGAAGAGTTCTTCCCATTTTCATGAAAATGACATTCCCGGATTTTCCCATTTCTATCCATTCATGTTTCCCATATCCGTATTTTCCATTTCCATTATTTTCCGCAAGTCAAAATCTTATTTTCCATCCATTTCTCCATTTGCAATTTTACAAGTGTACTTGCATTCGGGTTTTAAAACCCTGATTGCATGTATGTTCTTTCCAACTTGTATACTTGCGAAAATTTCCCTAAGATCCGAAATTGGTCAAAGTCAAGATTTTCCCATTTCCATATATTTCCCCTCTTCCTCTCACAAAATCGTGAAGTTCAAGAATCGAAGTTTTTCCCATTTGAAGAAGGAAGAATGATATTTGCAGTTGACTATGATGTTGCCTTAACTCTTTTAAGTCTTCATCACAGTATTCAAGTTCACAATCAATGTCAGATTTGTCGGCATCTCCAACTTCAAAGAAGATGAAATACAAATATGACAAATATCAAAACGAGGTTGCACCTTCCCAAGTTTCTTCCCCTTTGGATCGTATCAGAGATACGGAAATAGGGCACGTGGATATGTCGGAATTTATTAATAGGGTGGAAGATCCACAAGATAATAACATGCAGCGGCTGTTGGACAGCCATATCCACCATGCATCATCTTTCCCGGTGGCTGCCCTAGAACCTGAATTTATTCTTGCCTGTGCCCATCATTTTGATAAAGAGACAAGAGTTATCAAAAATGATGATGGCGAAGCTATAATTCGTCTCGATGCAAATACAATCGAGAAGGTTTTTAGAATACCTCCTGCACCTGTTTATATGGAAATCTCCAAAGAAAGTGCAACAGAGTATTACGTGAAGAGGGAAAAAGATTGCAAACGACACATCAATAGGTGGATCCAAGAGCCACGAGCCTCCTTCTCAAGGTGGGCGAAGTTGTACCGCTGTGATTTGAAATGGGAGATAGGAGACACCATAACTCTTCTCAGCAGGATGATGGACCTTGAGCATTCCAATGTCTTTGAGCCATGGATGTACCAGTTCATCATGTTCATAAGTCAATCTCATCATATTTCATGGGGAGAAGTCATCAACGATGCCTTGTGCGAACAACTTGCAGCAGTTCCTACCACCATGACCTTCTTCATGAATTCATATTTGGTATATTTGGCAACATCACTTAGACATTTTCCAGGTCTTTCTACCAAGGGTGATCGCTCACTTATACAAGTTTGGGAGTATTATGACCAGTTGTCGTTGAGACCCAGCAGACTGCATTTCAGAAGAGTCCAAGATGCATTCTTTGGATATTTCAAGTCTCAATTTGACAGAACTCTTAGAAACAAGAGAGTATCAGATGAGGCATGGGAAAAGGTGTGTGAGTATGGATGTTTGTTTCTGCAGTTTCCCACCTTCACCTATATGAGAATTGGATGCTATGGCGATCAGCCATATATGTTTCCCAGATGCCCAACTGATAAGATCATTCTTATGGAGTTGGGAAGACAGATCATGGTTGTCCACACTTTTCAGTCTGCTAGACACAAGGTTGGAATGGGGATCTCTACCACAAACCCATTGAAAATAGGCCGGTATTCCCTTGTCACATCTGTGAAAGCTAAGGCCATGGAGACTGAACTGCACGAAATCAAGCTCAAAAGGTTTAAACCTAGAGCTGATTTTGATTACAGGGGTATGAAGGAGAAGATCAAGAAATCCTTTGTGCATGTGCATCGCATTGAGGACATCTGGGTAGATCTCCGCATAGAAGCCAAAGTTCTGAAGATGGATTACTGTAGGCTCACTGTTCAGCAAATTGTTGATTTGAACTTTGTGGATATCCCACAAGGGATGATTGATGATGGGCACATACTTGATCCTAAATACATTTCTCGGAGGGTTGAGGAAGCTCCACTTCCTTCGATCCAATGGTCGCACAAAGAGTGCATATCCATCCTAGAGAGATTTCAACCTATCTTAGCCAACACCAACGCATGGCTGAAAAGTAATGCTGTTAGACTTAAAAAAAATCAAGGTTGGAAAAGAAGATGATTCTACAGGACCTCTTGGACGTAAGTCTGAGATTCAAGTTGACAACAAGGAGGGTGCATCATCTTCGAGCACAAGGATCAAGTTGCGAGTCAGTCGTGCAGTAGTGCTTCCTTCTGAGGAGACGACAGTTCGTGGGAAGGAAAAATCACGATTCCATGTTCAGGTGATCAATTTGGATAATCCAGAAGAGGGGCAGCAATCTGATGATGCTCCCAAGTCTCCAGTTTCAGACTCGCCTCATGAGATCATTCCTCCAGTTTCCATTGAGACGCCTCTTTCTCCTCCTGATTTGCTTGTGGATGAGTCTCCTCAGAATGCTATTCCCATTTCAGCATACGAGCCATCTCTTGATCATCAACAAGAAAGTGTGTTGGAAGTTTCTGAGGATATTCCTACTTGCATCCAATTGTCAGAAATTGATACTTCCACTTCTGGTTTTGAAGAATTCATGAGGCAATCTTCTTGCCCATTGGTAACTGAGCAAACCGTGGTCACTGTCCAAACAGATATTCCTCCCAGGATGACCACGGTGATTCAAACAGAAACTACTTCTCCTTTGCCTACGGCTGCTACTGGAGGGGAGTTGATGACTTTGCCTCCATGGCTTAGTTCTTTTACCCCGAAAAGGAAGAAGCAAGAAATCTCACCTAATGCCTTCGACTATCAGCAACTGAAACAGTCCAGATCCAAAGTTGCTAAGAAGGTCAAGACTATCTCTAGAGTAACTGTTGACAGCAACAAGATGAAGGTAGCTGAAATTGTGGAACCTATTGCAAATAAGCCACTTGAAGAAATGTCAATTGCTGATTATAAGGTTACAAGGATAGAGTTGGGCAAACAAACGCATGAGGTCATTAAACATGATGCTCAGTTTTCTATTGCTTTGTTGGTATAAAGGTGTGATGAACTTCTAGCAAAGAAAGACAAGCTAGAAGAGGAAAACCGACAACTTATGGCAGCCGTTCATAAAATCACAAAACCTGCTGCTAAAGGGAGTAACTCCATAGGTTCTTCTGGTTCCCAAGAATCAATTCGTGGAGTGGAAAGGGCTGCTTAGAAGGTACAAGCATTGGATTCCTGGGTTGATCAGCTTCATGATCTATGTGCACAGGTAATGAAAGACATTTTTCAGATGATGTCTAAGTTGGAAACCATTGAGGAGAAACTGGGTAAGACTTCTGATACTTTCAAAAAGAATCTGGAAAGTGTTGAAGAAAGTTTGACAATCTGGCGTACCATGCCCCAACAACAGCTGAGTGTTTTGCAGCGGCATGCCATCATCTCTTCAAGGGTAATGTACTTGGAATCTAAAGAGCTCCTGGAAAACAAGGCCCTTGTTCTTAAATCCCTCATTGAGGAGATCGGTGATGCAAAGAGATTCCGGGGAGAAGTTTTCTGAGATATTATCTCACATTGTGAAAGGGCCTCTTGCAACACAGTAAGTCAGGATGGAGAGTTGATTCCAGAAGAAGTTCTTGTTGATTTACAGATGAGGATTCATAATGAATGGAGGAGCGAACAATTCTCGACTGCTTCAATTCAGATATTGATGAAACACCAAGCCTTTTTGCATGAAATCCAATCTATCCTGGATAAAAACAACTTTGCGCTCCTCCGATGTCATGACACTATTGTGAAGACCATGGTTGTTGCCAAGAACACCCATGAACCGAATTCCGAGGAACTACAAATGAACATCCAGAAGTTTAAAGAATTTGTGTCTTCACGTAATGCAACTTAAGTGTTTTTCAACACTTAGTTGTATTTTCCCGCTTTTGTAATCTTTAGTTGTAATTTTGTTTTGACAAGTTACATGTAAAACTATCTTTGTAAAATGCAAGTTACACATTACTTGCACTTTTGTAATTACATGTAAGGCAACTACAAGTTGTGTCCAATTAGGACTGTAGTTGGAATAAGTCTTAGTTAGTTATTGAAGTCTTAGTTAGTTATTGAATAAGTCTTGGTGGTTGAGAGAATCTCTCAAGTTAGTTAGGATCCTCCCACCTTTTTCTCAAGGCTCCTCTTCTATAAATACTTGAGGGGTCTATTGTAATCTTTATCTTTTGGAAAGCAAGCAAAAACTCTACCAAATTTACAGCAAAGAAGTCTTTGAGCTTTCATGTGTAAATTCAAGAATTGAAAAGAATAGAAGGAAATTGCTCAAGCTTTGAGTCTTTGTGCTACATTCTTGAGTTAGTGTTCTATATTATCTTTCTTGCAAGTGTTCCTAAAGAGCTTAATCACATCTGATTTGCAGTCTTTGTGCTGCAAGTAGTTGAGTTTAATATAGATTAAAATAAATATTTTGTTAAGAGAAGCTGCAAGTCTTTGTGCTTTCACTTGTTCTTAGGAGAATTTAGGAATAGATTTTGTGGGAAATAGGTGTGAGTCTTTGAACTTACACTACTTCTTATTGTTTTAAAGAAGAAAAGAATAGCGTTTTTTCTGTCTTTGAGCTGTCATAACTTGTTCTTTATAGCATTAGTATAGAAAAGGGTAGATAGGACTTCATATAATCAAGTCTTTGAGCTTGATATTGTCGTCCCGTCCCAAAGGAAGTGACGGAATTCTTTGCGCTTTCAAGAAACTTCATTTCCTTTCTCTCATTTCATTTGAAAGTGGTTACTGTTGTTTATATTCAATTGCTATCCTTTTCTGTGAAGAGAAAAGGATATTGTCTTTCTTGAAAGAAGAAAGATTGCTGTCCCATCCTGTTTTATTTTCAAAGTTGTAGTTAGATAGGGGGAGCCCTCCCTTAATTAGGAGAGTTTTTACTCATATGTTGTGGTTGAAACCACAATTTTGTATATTTCCCCAAGTGTACAAAATTTTCAACCAACAAATAACACCTGAAGAAGCCTTTACAAGGAATAAAACAGATTTAAGCCATCTAAGAATCTTTGGTTGCCACGTGTATATTCACGTTCCTAAAGAAAAGAGAACCAAACTAGAACCCTCCGGGAAGAAAGGCATATTTGTTGGCTACAGTGAAACCACTAAAGGATACAGAGTCTATATTCCAGGACGAAGATCTATTGAAATCAGTAGAGATGTCAAATTTGAAGAAGATGCTGCTTATAAACTCTCTGTAAGTGCAGAAGATGATCTAACCACAGAATCAGATGAAAATCTTACAATTGAGAATCAGAGGGAGAATAGCATAGAAAATCATGAACTTCAATCATCTAATTTTGAGAATGCTGAAAATCCTATGAACAAGAAAAGACCACTATGGGCAAGAAAGATGATTGAAGAAAATAATGTGGAACCTGATGAAATCTTCAAAGAGAATAAAAAAACAAGAAGTCAATCATGCTATGTTGCACTCATGATCGAGCTTACAAAATCTGGACCATCAAATGTTGAAGAGGGTTTAACATGTCAAGCTTGGAAAGATGCAATGATTGAGGAATACCAATCGATCTTAAAAAATGATGTCTGGGACATTGTACCTAGACGAAAAGACAAATCAGTTGTCTCATCAAAGTGGTTATTCAAAATCAAATATGCACCAGATGGTAGTATTGAAAAACACAAAGCCAGATTCGTTGCCAGGGGGTTTTCTCAAAAGGTTGGAATTGATTACGAAGAGACATTTGCTCCTGTTGCCCAATATACTTTTGTAAGAACCATCAATACCATTGCAACATCCAAAAGGTGGAAGATACATCAAATGGACGTAAAGACCGCATTTTTGAATGGTGTTATTAAGGAAGAAGTATATATAGAACAACCTGAAGGCTTTGCTACACATGATAGAAATCTCTATGTATGTAGACTGAAAAAAGCTCTCTACGGCCTTAAGCAAGCTACCAAGGCATGGTACGAAAGGATAGATAGTTATCTGCCCAAACTAGGATATTCCAAAAATGAAGTAGATTCTAACATATACTTCAAAATATCGGATGGTGACATGTTACTACTTGTTCTCTATGTTGATGACTTGTTGATAACAGGAGAAGATCACCTCATTGCAAAATGCAAACAAGATCTTGTGGATGAATTCGATATGAAGGATCTAGGTCTACTACACCATTTTCTAGGTCTAGAAGTATGGCAAAAAGAGAATTATATTTTCCTAAATCAAGGAAAATACACCACTGATATCCTGACCAAATTTGGTATGATAGATTGTAAACCTCTATCCATTCCAATGGAAACAAATCTTCATAAGCTCAAAAGTGAAACAGTATATTCAGAACCTACAGATCCTACATACTATAGACAAATTATTGGATCTCTTATGTACCTGGTAAACACTCGCCCTGATATTTGTTAGGCTACTAATGTGTTAGATCATTTCATGTGCGAACCTAAGAAGATTCACCTAATGGCTGCTAACCATATTCTAAGATACTTGCGTGGTACTATTGGACTTGGCCTAAAGTATAAAAATGTTGAGATACAACTCCAAGGGTATTCTGATTCCGACTAGGCAGGCAGTTCCATTGATCGTAAAAGTACAATGGTGTGTTGTTTTAGTCTTGGATCGTCTATGATATCCTGGTTTAGCAGAAAACAATCAGCAGTTTCTCAAAGTTCCACTGAAGCCAAATATATGGCTGCCTCCATGGGAGCTCATGAAGCAGTATGGTTAAGGAAATTGCTAGTTGGACTATTTGGGAAGCCCCTGAACCCCACTGTGATTCACTGTGATAATCAAAGTTGCATCAAACTTTCTATAAATCTAGTTTTTCATAATAGATCCAAGCATATAGAAATCCCTTGCCATTACATAAGAGATATGGTAGACAGAGATATTATCAAATTGACCTACATCAACACTGAAGAGCAAAGTGCCAACATATTCACCAAACCTCTTGCAAAGTTGAAAGTGGAGTACTTTAGAGGTAAACTTGGTATGACTAAATTATAATTGAAATTTCTAATATTAATCTTAATCATATGTAATTTGATATATTCATGAATATCTTGGATGCAATATTGCATGTATGTGTTATGTCATGAGAGGTGACGATCTTTCATGTGATGTAAGTGTAAGATCACTATTGTAAGGTGACGAACTTCACAATAGCTTGATCTGTTATCAAGATTGACTACATTAAGTTGTTGTCCCGGAATGTGCCGGAAATCTTGATACTAAATTTGTTATGTTGAGTTATCGATTTGTGTCATTAAGTGTTGTTCTGAAATGTGTCGGAAATTATGATAACAATCATATCATGATTGACTACATTAAATTGCTGTCCCGAAATGTGCCGGATGTCATGATACTAAAATTATTGCACCTGTGATAATGACAATGTTATAGTTGTCACTAGGATCAAGGTTGTTATCTAATAAGACTTCATGTAGTTGTTGTCCCAGAGTGTTGGATATTAGATAATCCATATCTCTCTGAGATATGAAGTATTTCACTGGTAAGCATTACTGAGTGAATGTATATGATCATGTCAGATGAATATGTATATCTAGAATGCTGTTCCTTAAACTTAATTATGAAATTCAATCCTCTTTTGCTAAGAGGGAGTGTTAAGGATGTAGCCTCATTCGGATTGAAGCAAGCAATATATATATCAATATTTATCACATTATATATTGATTAATAGTAACACAAACATGTTACCGATTGCCTACAGCAGATTAATCACAATGACTGTTGAAGTCGAAATACATATATAGTGACTGTCATCATTGCATTATCCGATGACAATCGAAGTATTAGTAAACCCGATAATAATTGAACACCGTAAATAAGTTAATGCATAACTAATAAACATAACGGTGAACAATGACTAAAGGCATACGAAGAGCCATGTTCACGTAGGGTCATGACTCTACGTGGCATAAGCCACGTAGAAGTCATGCCCCTATGTGGACATGACCCTTCACCCCTCTACTTATACAGTGACATCGACACTTGTTGGATACGATATCAATAACAATGGCAATATCACGATCCAGCAAGCAGTCAGTGATTTTCATAAAAGATTAATTGACAGAGTTATATATATATACATTGGTGGTCAATATATTCATATCAATGATCTCATCAAAAGTTTGTTCTTACTATATATTGTTAGACTATTGTTTTCTCCATCTCTGATCTAAATTCCTTAACAATATGGTGGTGATGAGCATCCTTGAACTCTTATGTATGTGAACTTGGGATATTGGATGAACCAGGATCCATACTTTACTAATTCCTTAGCTTGCTGAGATAGTCTTTGATGCAAGCCAGCTTGCAATGTCCTGACTATGTGCATGGAGAAGGCATCATTCACTCTCCTAAAGTATGGCTTGTTGTGGAAGTGCAGTTTTGGATAGCACTCACACACCCTTATCTCTCTTTCGCTTCCAACTAGACCTATGTATGTTACTCCTTTATATCCATAAGCCCTTGCAAGTGAGTAGACTATGTCGGAACTCATATAGAATTGCTTGGTGCACTCTAGCCTCCTCAACTATTGATCAAAATTATTTCTTATGATCCTTGCCCAATTGACTATCTCTTCATCTGATGTCACTGGTTCTACATAGTAAAACATCCAAGTCTCAAAATAAGATGCTTGAACACTTCCCATGATTCAGTTAAGCAATGTGATCAAGTTGCCATACTCCTCCTTGAAGTCCACTCGGTCGAGCTTATTAGGCATCATAGAGAGGGATCTAGCCTTTGATATTCAATATTTGTTGATGATGCCCAAGCATTTATCCAGATCGTCGTCATAAATCATCTATGTGTTAGGACCCAGAGGCAACTGAGAGGGGGGGTGAATGAGTTGTCTATTAATTTCAACCCAAATATAACTTAACCAAACTTAATGCATAATACCGGTAAACCAAACTTAATGCCAGTTGACAGTTTAACAGTTAATAACAGTACTGGTAAAGTTTAATGCATGAAACAAAAAGACAAATAACATCCTGTTGTGACCTTTTTCACACATCGCCCCATTGCAAATAGGGACCCTCTCTTTTCCTGCTTTCTAGGGTTTTTGCTAGCGCCCGTGACCTTTTGCTTCAATTTTACCAAGCCTTGCTCAGTTTCGAACAGTTCAAGCCCTGACGGTTGAAAGTTCGTTTTTGCAAATCATGTGATTCCAGAGTACAAACACCTTCAAAGCGCTTAGGGACGCCAAAGGAGAAAGATCGCAATCGATTTGGACGAATTTGAACAACTTTCTATTTTTAGAAAGTTTGCTTTTTTGCTTTTTCCTATTTTTTAGGAAGTTTCGCTTTTGGCATTTCTAGCCCAATCCCCGATATGTCTATTTTTAGAAAGTCCTCTTTTTGGCTTTTTCGGAATGGGTACTCAAGGTCTGCACCACCACCATTGACCTGCCTCGACCGGGATCCGAAATTTCCAAGTTCCGACCTAAAAAAGCCAAATCCCTACATTTTAGGGGGCGTGATGCCTCAGATGATCCACCTAAGCATGGATTTCAAATTTCAAGTTAATCTGGTTAAATTAGATTAAACTGTGAAATTTTGAAATTTCTCTGAAAATTCTTCTAAGTCTGTGTCATGTCCCCACTCTAGCTCAGTCTAGCAGAGACATGTGAGTCAGCTTATTATGGGGTCTTGTAGGCTGACAGGGTTGGACAGAGACCCGGTTTGGTTATTCAGTGTTGGAGACTTGGTGTTCTAGCAGTTATTGATCAGTTGGGAGACATTCCTTGTTTTTAGGAGGCAGTTCCTACTTTTTAGGAGGTTTGATCATGCCCAAGGTTGGGTCTCCATGAGATGCCTCTTTGGGTTCAGTTTCAAAGAGATTGGGCTTGTTTCCTAAATTTTAGGAGCATCCCTAGATTTTAGGGATGAGACTACCAGTGAATCCTTGATTTCCGACTTCAGTCACAGACAGGTGACAGGATGATTTTAGGGTTTGTAATGTCAGTTGGGCATTTTGTGGCTATTTGGGTTATATTTTTAATATTTCCTAAGTTAGCGTTTAATAATTAAATAAGGCTAAGTTGTTAGCCATTTTGGAGTAATAAGGGGATTTTTGGCCTCATCTGGATGCGCATCCTATTGTGTGATAGCTCGTTGGAAAGATCTTGAAATTCTTTAAATCTTTCTCTTTGGTCTCAGGGCAATTCAGTGAGCGGATTTCTGTCTATGGGGAAAAAGGTCATTTTCTAGTAACATGACCACTTTAAAATAAGAAATTATAACATTTCCACTAGACCACGCCACTTGGAGACAATTAGGGTTCGATTTGCAATTGAGAGGGGTTATAAGGGGATAGGAGCTTCATTCTATGAGGATCTTTTGCATATTTGACAACTTGTATGAATTTGCTCTGGAGAGCGATTTCTAGACTGGGACGCAAACCCCAGGATTAGGATTGGCTGGGACGTAGCCCTCAGCAATCTTTGGCACCGGACTTATAAGGCATTGTGCGTGGTGATTAAGGACAGAGGCATCAATTCTCAGTAGGGTTTCAGCGTAGCCTACCATCTTTCCAGTGGAGACGTGGTTCATTGCAGCTGGAGGAATGCCATTTGCAGCAAATACACCATGTGGTGTATAGGGTATTGCTTGTATTCACTTCCAGTGTATGTGGGGTTGGAGAACATTCTTCATCTTCCAGTTTGACTTCGAATTTGTATGAGAGCTTGGGAAATACATTGGATTCATTGTTTGGCTTTGTAATTCAGACAAATCTGCCTGGTACGATTTGCAATAATTCTGACTTTTGTTGTATACCTCATTTATTTCAGTATTGCTTCATATTTGCTGTTATCTATTCCTTCTTATGCTATAAAACAATCAAAACACAAAAACAAACAACCCTTTCTGCACTTCTATCTAGTTCTGTAAGAAAAACTTAAATAAACAGGAAAACAAAATTAAAAATAAAAAATTACAGCAGGTTAACAGCAAAGATCTATCGAACTTATAAACCAAATTAGAAAATTTTGGAAGATATTTTTCAAACTTGGAAACATGACAAACGCTTTACAAAAGGATTGAAGATGGAATTAGAAGTATGATTTGGAAGATCTTAAGGGTTTCTACTTGAGGATTTAACCTTGCCTACAAATACTTCATTATTAACTTCATTATTACACCAACAATTTCAAAATTACTAAGGAAAGCTTAGTAAATTAGTTCAGTTCAAAGATCATCTGGACAAAGATTTTGACATTTTTGGAAGTTGGATAACTTTTTGGATTAAAAGTTTCGCAGATTTTTGGAGAAAGACAGCCAATACGAGGAAAGATTATTTAAACTTTACTGAATTTTCTGAGTGTTCTTAAGAGAATTTCCAGCCCTACTTCTGCCCATTCGAAGGTGAAACCAAATTCATGATGCAGATTTATGGATTTTTTCTGAATATTTTCAAGAACTTGAGAAATATTTTTTTCAAAATTTTTGGAAAAAAAAATCTTTTTTTTGGTTAAGTGTGAATTTTTTTTGAAAGTTTTAACACTTGGTGGCGACAACAACCAGCCTCAAGACTGAGGGTTTTGAGGTGAAAATTCTATTTTTATGGCTAAGTATGAGAGTGAAAAATGGAAAATTTTCCAACACTTAGCCATTTCGCGGCCCCGTTATTTTTTTCGAAATTTTGCGAAATATTTTCTAACTTAAAATTTTCGTTGTTATCCGCAGGTCCTAGATACTATGAAATTCCAGGTGGATAAAGATGCTCCTCCAAAGTCGAGGATGGCTTCAAAATGGAAGAACGTCAGCGACACCAACCTCGAACACATCAATCTGAGGGAATTCAAGAAGCGAATGTTTGGTCTAGACAACCTCATGCCTACCACCATTGTGCGAAAGATGATGACGAGCGGTATTGTACATGCTGCTGACTTCTTTCCCACCATGCAGTGTAATGAACTAGTGGTCGAGTGTGCCAAACATTACAACCCCATCAGCAAGGACATTGTTGCACCTGATGGAAGGATACCGACGAACATCAGTGATGAGGCCATCAGAGAGGCCTTCAGGATCCCGGAGTATCACAACACAGTGTATATGGCAAAGGATGAAGCAGACAGTCTGTATCAAGACCACCTGGAAGAATTTGACGCCATAGTTAACCATTCCTGGCTAGACAAGCCAAGGAAGGGCGCCTCCAAACTTCAAAGGAAGAGCCTAGTGCGAGCATACTTCAAGGAAGACATCGGAGACATGATAGTCTTGCTCAACAGAATAATGGGAAGCCCTCAGAGAGATCCATTCGAACCCTAGATGTATTATTTCATTAATGAAATAATCAATGGAGTAAAGACGATAGATAGACTGGGCCAGGATGATTAGCGAGAACCTAGACAGCCAAATGAGGAACCTAGAGGCGAATAGAACTTTCTTCATGAGTTCTTACTTGTTCTATTCCTTGGCCAGGATCTACAGGTACAGAGGTCTCACTTGTAGAGGAGAAGTAGGGAGCAAGGAAAACCAGTTTCCAATATATGATTGCTATCCTCAACTCCACATGGAAGCGAAATTCCATTACAAAAGAGTGAATGATACTTTCCTTATGCACATCACTCAGACATTGCAAAGCGGGCTGCACCAGAGACTCTCTCAAGAGTCTATGGACTTCATCAGTCGGTTTGGATGTTGGTACATCCAATACCCGAAGTTCACTTACCTCCGAATCCAGGGATTCTCCGGACCTCCATACAAGCTTCCAACTTACCCTACCAACCGAGTGGTGTTGCTCGAGGTTGTGAGACAATTGGAGGAGTATATAGTGATTCAAAGGGATAGGCAAAAGAAGGCAGGGACGTCTTCACTTACAATAGGCAATGGGTTGGAAACATGTCCGTCATCCCAAGCTTCTGCGACCGCTGAGAAGGAGCTAGCTTGGTATCCCCTCTATCAATACAAGACAAGAAGGAATTTTGATCCATTCCACAGGATAAAGAAGATCAAAGGAGCGACAATTGAGCACAGACCAGACCTAGAAGACTACTGGGCTAACGCAACCGATAGCTTCGAGATCAGGAAGAGATTCTGGTCAAGGATTCCTTTGAGCATGGTGAGAGCAACAGAAGTATTCAAAGTTGCCGATCAAATGGAAGAAAGCTTAGAGCTTCATCAGTCGGGCTTCGAAAAGATGAAAAGCGAACCCCTAGTTTTGATAGATTGGACAGAGGGGGAGAAATCAGATCTAGCAGACCTCATGAGGTCGGTGGTTGAGTACTCAAGGTGGTGGACGTCTGAAAAGACAAAGCAGTTGAAAGCCAAAGGTGTGACCCTGACCTACGAATCAATGGGAGTAGATGATACGCTATCCATAGATCCTTGTACCTCTACTGGTGACGCCCGAAATCCAGAAAGTGTTGGATCTCGAAAGAGGAAGGAGTTAGCGGCGAGCTCAATGAAAATCACAGGGAAGAAGATCATAGGAGAAAGAAGGGAGTCCAGCAAAGGCCAATCTATTATAAGTGCCACTTCTATCATGCCTGATCAGAATGCAGCTAAAGAACGGGAGTTGAATATCTGCGTAGTTGATGATTAAGGGAAAATGCCTTCTCCTTCAGTTGAAGAAGTAATGAAGGAAGCTGTCCAAAGCCCAGATAGAGAGCGAATGGAAACAACTACAGTCTTCTTGGATAGCATAGCAGCAAACCCAAGAGAGGCAAATGATGAGTTTGACCATAATACTGTCGAGGAATCAACTGTCCTGGATTGGCTAAGGGAAAGAATAAAGACAAAGGTCCCCAAGGAGACCTGTTCCGAAGAGGTCACTGTAGCATTTCTGGAGAGGGTGAATGAGCCCACTATAACCAAGCCACCCAAGCTCACCAGAAAGTTTTCCTTAATTCAAAGAGACAGTGCAGGGTTCAGGACAGTCCAAATAGCGATGCCCAAAGAAGGAAAGACTAGGGACAATGTCGCCGCAGATGATTACAAGGTCACTACCATAGAGCTGGGTAAGCCCACCCAGGACCAAGAGGTCCAGTATTTTGACGACTCTTGCAATGTTCTAAAGGCAAGTCTAGCCCATGAAAAGGAAAAGAGGAAGAAGGTCGAAGAGGAGAACCAGCAGTGGAGAAGGTATGTTCTCCATCTTACCAGACCACTTGACCACGAGATCCTAGTTACTCCGCCACAGCCTCTTCAACAGGGACCAATGAAAGATTATGATGATATGAAGGGCTCATACACTCAAGCAAAGGTATGGATTTCAGACGCTTCGGCATGTGCTGACACATTAGTAGAGAACTTGGTATCAGCACATGACTCGGCCTTTTCCCTGATCAATCGTATCCAGGATCTACCCATCAATTGGGAGGATCTGACTGAAATTCAAGATGAAGTACTTACACACCTGAAGGTTATCCGAGGCTTGTTCAAGAGAAGCCTAGTGGAAGCAAGTATCATACAGACCGAAGACAGGTACGACTTTAGCACATGGTACTATGCCTTGGTCACTCGGATTGAAGTTCTAAAGAAATCCGAAACCAAGTGCTTAGAGACAGAGGGAAGTGTTAGAGAGATCCTAGGCAAGGTATTCCATGTGACGTCAGAGATCTGGAAGAAGGAAAGCCTAAGGGAGAAGCATCTGCAAGCAAAAAACCTAAGAGCTAGAATCCAGTCTAGCTTCTTCAAGGATTCAGGGATGATTGACAAAGGCGATTTCTCGAGAATTGCAAATTTTCTCTTCATCAATGAAAATTTCCTTGCCCAAGCCGTTGAGTGGGAGAGCATCCTCACCACCTGTACCGATGATGTGGATATCATCGACTTCCAAATTAGCAGCTCGCCAAGTGTCACCATGGAGGAAGTCAAGCTCATTGTGTCCAGATACGTCGACTCTCTAAAAAAGGAAAGTGGACACTCACCACAGTCAGATTAGCAACTACGCCGCTTGTCGCCTTCCTATTCATTTGAACTATTAGTATTTGGGGAAACCCTAGTTAGGGTTTGTAGCTATCAATCTTGGCCCTTGATCATTGTTCGATCTCGGCCATTCATTGATTTTCGAAAACTATATAAGGTTACTTCATCTCATTTGGAGAGTGTGAGGTTTTTGATATATTGTTGCTTAAGGTCATTTCCAGATAATATATTGCATGTGCGCTGCTTTGTAATCACTATTGTTTGAATGATTTGCATGGTTTCAAATTCCTCAACACCTAGTTAAACTTAATATAGATTTACTTTCATTGTTGTTAATTTGAGTGAAGGATTTGATAAGTATCAACTAATTGTGTATCTCCGCTCATACTTTTGGTAAATGGATGATTTCCATTCTACTGTGCAAAGTTAGTCTGAGGCTATCCCATGTGCATCCCGATATCTCGATCATAAGCACAACCCACTGAAGATTGCATCGGCTTTGTGTAGTTGTCCCTAGTGTGGCGAAGCGAAGTTTGGTTTCTTGAGAGCACACAGTTGACACCGTCTCCGGAATTCATAGGATTAGATTAGCCTTCCTAACCCTATCTCTTTTCTCCTTTCTTTTGAAAGTCTAAACCCCAAAATCCAAAAAAAAGAACCTAAAATTGCCAAATCCATCTAAGTTCAGCAGTTCAAGATACTTGTAAAACGTAAGTCCCCCTTGAGATTTTCAACATACACTACCCAAGAAGCTATTCCACTAAAGTCACTTGTTCACACATATAGACCTTGGAATCAATAGTGATTTTTCAGAAGAGGATAGAATACCTTCGAGTATCCTATCCTAATGTTTGGTAGATGATAAAACAGACACCAACACATCCACAACACATAACAAAAATATTTGTACATGGAAACCCTATAAGAGGAAAAACCACGGTGGGAAACCTTACCCACAATCAGATGATACTACTGCATATAGTATGTATGTAAAAATGGGGTATGCACATGCAGAAAGGCCAACTGCCTAATGCTCACTGCTCAATCACAAAGTGAGAGTCACACTAACTACAATTGGATGGTTAAATCCAATGATAATGTACTGCTCAAAATAGCATCTTCATATGCTGGATTCAGTACCGGTTAAGCTCTGATTGTCTTCTTCATACCTTCCTTGAATCTTCAAATGATGTCTGTGTGTATAGCTCTGCTTATATTTGCATATACCTGTGTAGGGGAAAAAGCGAGACTAGGTTAACATGTCCTAATCCTACCTTTTGATACACATTGCGGAATACGAAAGAGCCTAGAGGTATCACACAATTGGCTACTTCTTTTTGTGAAAGAGAGAGCCACGGGCTACCTATTAGGGTTTCTATTCCTTTGTTGTAAGATAAAATGATACAAGTTCAATCCCTAACCCCAAAGTGCAAGTATGAACTAATAACAAGATTGCAGAATTGAACTTAAACTGTAAACACAAAGATAAGACAAGAATGCAAATGCGTACCCGAAGTCAAAATCTGAGTGGAAATGTTCGGGACCGGGGCGCGGGCGCCACTGTCCTGATTCTATTCCTGAAACTGCTGTTTTGCAACCTGGAAAACTGTCTGAACTGCCAAAACTTGTTGTCTGACATGGGGACCAGGGCGCCCAGCGCCCCTGTCCTGGTCTTTTGTGCTGAAACTTGATATAGGGTTCGGTCTCCGTCTGCTTCTTTCGGATCTGCAACTTACGGCGTCATTTGAATCCCGAAATCTGCATTTATATCTGAAAAGGTGTTTTGGGCGGCTATATAGGGTTTTGCCTTAGTCAAACCCCCGCTTTGGTGATTTCCACTTCCACGAATAGCCAAGTTGTATTGTAACAGTAATGAGTGTGCAGACCTTGTGTGTGTGCAAGATCCTAAAATGCAAGTAAGCAAACTAGAGCAACCTAGAAAGTAAACCCTAATTGCTTGTAGATGACAATGTAAATGCTCCAAATCAAGATGCAAAGTGATCTAAAGCATGAATGCAAGTGACATAATGAGGCTTATGCAAAGACATGAAATCATACCCAACCCCAAGGGAGGGGTACAAGCCAATCTTCAGTCGGTGATCCCTTATTGCTCTTCAATGCCTTAAAAGCCCTAAGTGGATGAATGAATTTGATGAATGCTTGGAGGATGAATGTTGAGTGTTGCTGAAGTCTTCAAAGATCTGCTCATTCGCTGCATATGAGGTTCCTAAAAACAAAATTCGGATCCTTTCAAATGAAAAAAGAGAGCTCTTATGTATGAAACCCTAGGTCTTAATTCCAACTTTTGGCCGACCTAGAGATTGAATCTCCCGCCAATTTCTTGGGGTTAAGCTTTATTTTATGATTGGATCGCGCTCCTAAAATTTCGAGAAAAATGTCCGAGACCGTGTGCACTCCGGGCGCCACGGTCCCGACAACTTTTCACCAAATTTTCAGGGCCGTCGGATATGATGATTTTAGAGCGAATCCCGAAGTTACAGGTGATTTCGAGATGTTTTGACCCCCGAAATCAAGCCCCCAAGCTCAGAATAAGGCCTAATTAGGGTTTTTGATTAAGTGATGTATTGGAGGAATAAAATGAAAGGGGCACACTTTAATGAAAGGGCCCGACTTTATGATGTGGAAGATGATGAAATAGAACCTTTAGACCTAATTAATTTGATTAATTAAGTGCTAAAGGGGAAACGCAATGCAAAATGCAAACTGCACCAAGGCGGGTGCTAAACTAGGTGTGAAATTGTACTGCTTTAGCAAGTGCGTACAATTTATGACGTTACAATACCTTATTACAATCCTTTTCCACACCTACTACATACATAATCTCACAAATGAGATCTTACATATATACCAAAACCTGAGACCAAATGTGTAGGTCGGCTCACTAAGAATATTACAATTAAATCAATTACAAATGAATCAATATGCGATGCATCATGTCAGCTCAATGCATTTACAATAATAACCAATCAATAAATCATCTCCATAACGTGTCGTGCTGATATGGAATAGATAACGCTTGCCAATCCATAACCTAGACCTATTTGCCGGTAACAGCAAATATGCAAACTCGATTAGACCAATAACCAAATCACCAAAACCAAGTGTCCAAACCATGTCTTCGACATAACCAAGTAATCTCCAGATGATAACAGATCATCCTCAATGCCGGTGAACAATATAACCTACCGGTGAACCAAATACCGGTGACTGTGCATAAGTCACTGAACATGCCGGTGAACATAACCAAAGATCTCCAGTGCTGATAAGTGTTGACAAGTGTTGACAGGTGTTGACATCAATGACAAAACCAATGCAATATATCCATAATACCAACACTATGCTCCTTTATTCTTTTATATCATGTTGTTGTGATTAGGTATGTTGAATGCCTAACTGATGGTGGCCTCCAATAGGTATGCTAGGACCTTGCCATCAGGTGCTACAATCTGTCTTGTATCAGCATTGTAGTGCTTGGCACATTCCACTATCAGCTCATTGCATTGGATAGCTCAAGCAAAGCCAGCTGCTTGCACAATCCCATTCATTATCATTTTCTTTGATACTCCAAAGGATTTGCTTTTATAGAGAGGTACTTGGAATTTCTTCATGTCAAACTTGCCCAGGTTGGTATCTCCAATGTTAGCCCAAAGTGACACAATCCTTGACTCCGATAGTACTACTTTCGAGTCTTCCTTGATCAGTGCTCGTCTTGAAACTCCTTCGGTCTTTGGGGCTGCCATCTTTCACCTGTAAGAGTTGTCTAAGTTAGGGTAATGAAATGGATATTAAGGTGTAAAGACATGAAAACTTATTAGCAAAGAGAGCAATTCAGTCTTGGAAAATTGAAAAAATCAACATAAAATCTCATGAATTGCTTTAATTTCAATTTCAAACTCAAACCCTAACCCTCTATTAGACTAAGATTTTACATGTAAATGCAACATCAGCCAATTAAGAACAGAACTCGTCATTTAAAAGATAAGAAATGAATGATATTGAAAGAATTCTAAAATCTAAAACCCTTTATAATTCTGATCTGAGCCTACGGCTACCTACAATCAGGCCTGATCCTTATAAAATGCTTCAAAAAATCACAGAAATCAGACCTGATATGAGCCCTAATTGATACTCAAATGATGTTGACGCTCAGAAAACTGCCTTAAATGCTGGTAGAATTCACTTGGATGTTGAATGCTGAGATGAAATTTGCTGGGTCCTCTTTCGATGCTGATCAAAGATCGCTGTGACAACACAAAATTCACCTTCACATCAATGTCATGGATGCACTTCAGGCAATACTGATCAAATTCGCTGTTTGATGGAGGAAAATCGCTGCTTGAAAAAATCGCATTGATTGAGTTGCTCGATGATCAAATGAAATGATCATCACCCCTCTTTATAATCAGCTCATGACTCTTGATTTTTCATCTTCCTATGAGGCCGACTTCTCATTTATACCTTTTCAAATTTAAACCTTGGAAATTGGACCGTTTCATTTAAATAAGAGGCGATTTTTGCAAGAATTTAATTAATTATCCACCTTGTTATGCGTGCATTCAACTTCCCCCTTATGGTCGTGGATTTTTGGAGGGTGTGGATTTTTGCTTTCGAGGGTTTGGGATACTCATCATCACTCAAGCTTACAAACTCCAAAACTTAGTCAATTAATTCAGCTTCATCATCTTGTTGATTATCACTCTCCAAGTCAAAGATTAAGTGAGTTCATTGCTTCTCCTTCACTTCATGGATCAATCTTGTCATTTTCATGCTTGAGCAGTGGATTTTAGCACCTCAAGGATGTGCTCAAGTCATGGATTGATCATCATCATTCACCCTCATCATCAAAGTTTCTTCATTCAACCTACCTCAAGACAAGCTTATCATCATTCATCAAAACTTAGGGATGGCACAACTCCTACTCATCATTATTGCCTTCAAAGATCTTCAAGTCATGGACTCCTTAGGTCGTGGATTGAAGTGACTCGAGGACAAACTTCCTCACTTACCTTCTTAGGTCCTAGATTTAGCAAGGTCGTGGATTTTAGCAGCTCATGGACAAGCTCAATAACTTCCACCTCAAGTTGCCCTTGCTCTTATTTGCTCAAGTTGATCATCTAAGACTTATGCTTGCAAACTCGGAAGATTCTAAGGATGAATTCATTTAATGCCACCTTTACTCAACATCACCCTCAAGGTCGCTAGCCCATGGATTCTGCCTAGGCATGGATTTTGCCTGGGTGTGGATTCCTTGAGGTGGTGGACAAACTCACTCTCACTTCATAAGTTCATTGTTTTCACCAAGTGAGAAATAGCATCGTCGTAAGGTTGACTTGGTGTTGCATTACTTCTCATAATCATTCTAAGTATTGAACAATCTTCATCAAGCACTTCATCTGAGTTGATTGATCATCACTTCCTAATTGTGGATTCGGAGGGCAAACAATTCATTTTGCCTCCTTCACTTAACATCACCCAGTGAACATCCAGGTCGTGGATTCCACCAAGTCATGGATTTTGGTGACTCAAGGACAAACTACTGCATTTGGACTTCACCCTTTCCTAAGGTTGATTCTATCACTATGAGGGTTTCATCCTTGAATTTTCTCCGGAAAACCCAAGGAAAATTAACTTGTACTCTTTCGTATGTCCCTCAACTTCATCCACCTAGACTTGATTAGTTCTCACTTCTACATTCTAACCTAAGGGTGTCCACTTGTTTTCTTGACTGTTCATCACACCTAAGACTCATACCTGGACTTGACTTGAAGGTTGCACTGTGAAGCATCATTCAATTATCATCTTTACTTCTATCACTTCAAAATAGCGAGCTATAACAACTACAATCTAACCCAAAGAGAGATTTGACTTCTGCTAGATTGTTTAAGACCTAAGACTACTAGCAAAAAGAGGTGCTCCCCATTTGCAATTGGGCGATGTGTGGAAAGGTCACAACAATGTTGTGATGTTCTAAACCATGAATGCGAAACTTGAATGTTGCTTTGCCTCCTTAATGTGATTGCATATTGATGATAGTGATGGTGTTGACTCTTTCCCCCTATCATGTTGATGATCTTGGTGCTAGCCTCCCTTGCACTAGTGAGCTCCTCATGCCCTTCATACCTATAAAAGAAAGAAGTACATTGAATAATAAAAGTGCATAAAACCCTCAATGAAATGCAAGATTACAATAAAATGTAAGCTAAAACCCTTGCATCAGAAATAGACTTGCTAATTTAGACCTAGATCTGCACAACTAGGGCAGAAATTAGGGGTCTAAGTACACAAGGATGTTGGCTGCATATAAGGTATTGCCTTGCATAGAAGCTGAGCAGGATTCAAGTATGGGTTTGCACAAAGTTGATGTTGAAGAGCGCATCTGGGAGCTTTGTTTGCACTTAGGTCTGGGCTACGAACTTGATTCTAACTGATTTATTCACTTCTTAGGGTCTGACTTTCACTTAAACACTTCTTTCATCTCCTCCTTTGGGCGCATATAAGCCCCTTCCTGGCACAAAATACTGAGTGCATCCAAGAGTTGTCTTCGACAAAGCAATTAGGGTGGACTTGAAGTGTGTCTATGCACAAGCTTAATGCTAGAGCAGATCTTACCCTTGCGCAGGTACAAGTTTACCCTTGGGCAGGATTTGAAAGGCTAGCTACACAAAAATTTTGCCTTGAGCGGATTTAACAAGTTCCTTTGCACAATCTAGAGCGCTCATGAGATAGGTCAATGCACAAAATGATGGAGGGCACTTATAAAGGGTTAATCTGCACAAACAAGAGTGAGCACAAATGAAGGATCACCTTGCACAATCTAAGGTGTAGGGTGGGATTAAGGTGCATGTGTGCACAAAAGTGTATGGGCTTGGAGTAGGCTAAGGCACAAGGTTCAGCGCATAAGAGGCATACTCTTGCACAAACTGAATAGAGTGGGTTTGACATGCACCCTTGCAAAATTCAAAGAAGAGAGAGCATTTGACACAAGTGCATGCACAAGAATGATGCTAAGGCAGACTTTTGAGATTGCCTAGTACAAAATGATGATGGAGTGGGATTGATACCCCAACCTGCACAAATTTGTATGTGGAACAAGGGGTTGATCCTTAGTCAAATTTTCATGATTTTCGCCTCTAGATCTTGCACATGGAGTTGTAACTCATGACCTTAACGGAATTGCAAGCAACTTACCATTCATGCTCAATCATCCATTCTCAACAACATCGTACACCTTGACAACATTTTACAAACCCTAACACTTTTTGACAACTTTTTCTTCAATTCACCCCTAAATCTCAATCTTGACACACAATCAAGGATTTCAGACTTGAAACAATTATTTCCTAACTCAAGACCCTACCTATCACAAACTATCAAAACAAACCTTATCACAGCCAAAGGTTAAAGACTACAAAACTGCCAAGATGGAAGACAACTAATCTCAAACACCTAAACTAGGAAGCAAAAAAGTAAGGGTTCCCATTTGCAATGGGGTGATGTGTGATAACGTCACAACAAGAACAAGATAAAACATAAAAATATCGGCTCCCTAATGATGTGAATTAAATTGCAAGAATACTAAACTATAACTAGCATTTTGTTCTTTTTAAGAGGAATACCAACAGAATTGGAGTTTTTACAAATGGGCAAAAGAGAATTGGGAAAAAAGGGGATGGGATATTGAAAAAATAAAAGTTCTTGGTATAGATTATGTTTCTTGCATGTTTAAAACTGTTGTGCATGCCCAAGCAAAGTTACAATATGGTACATAGGTAATTTGTGGTCAAGCCTAATCCTTTGATTTTCATCCTGAAGGCCCCTCCCGTTCACACTACCCAATGTGGCTACAACTTCCATATTTAAATTTAGCCTTCAAACCCTTCCTCAAGAATATTGTGTGCCAACTTGGTAAAGTGATATGGTGTAAACAACCTTCGGACAAATTTCCAGCCTATGAGTCCATCCAAGACTGAGTGAAAACGGATTTGAATAGACCGTTGCCTAAGAATATTACTCTTTAGCCACGGTTTTGAATTGGATCAGCCAATAGTTTACTTGAAAAAACCTAATGCTTGTTTCTTTGGCCAACAAGAAGGCCATGACAAGGTTGGCAAGGTTCGAGGAAGTGGTGCCTGGACAAGAGGAATTCCTTGTGAATGGAATAGATTTTTAATAAGTCCTTGTCCCATAAAGGAAATTCATTAAGAATTCAAGGCCTAAGGATCAATAATAAAAATGCTAAAAAATCTTTCATTCAATCCTAAGCAACACAAGGAGTTGTGCTCAACATTTTTGTCCATGTCCAATTGGGAAGTTAGAAAAACTCAGTCCTTAGTCCTTGGAAACCCCTTAGTTGTGCCTTGCACATTTGGCCTTGTCCCTGAGTACCTCTCAAACCCGCCTTGCATATTTGTCCTTGTCTTTGAATACCTCTCAAACCTGCCTTACATTTTTGTCCTTGTCCCAGAGTGCCTCTCAAACCAGCCTTGCATATTTGTCCTTGTCCCTAAGTACCCCTCAAACCTACCTTGCACATTCATCCTTGTCACTAAGTACCTCTCAAACCCGCCTAGGAAGAGAATGAGGTAACATGACCAACTTAGCATAAGATGAAACCATGAGGAAGTAATTCCAAGGAAATAATGATGAATCCAAGAAATTTCCATCCAAGAGTCCTTGAACAAAGCTAGAACCTGCTCAAGATTTGTCCTTGCATAAGGTGAAATCCCACCCTTCATTGTCCTTCTACAACATGGATTTGCACCTTACAAAGTCCAAGAATATATCTCCTTTGCACTCAATGTAGTTCCTGAACACCTCTAAAATGTGCCCAACTTTGTCCTTCAACACTATGAATCCGTGCCCTTATTTGTCCTTGTCCCTGGGGATACCTCAAACATACTCACCATTTGTCCTTGTCCTTCGAGACATCTGAAACACACCCTTGTTTGTCCCTAGTCCTTGGACCCCCCTAACTCTCACCTTGGAATTTGTCCTTGTCACTAGCTACCATGGAAACCCACCTTGGATTTTGTCCTTGTCCCTGACTACCCTACAAATGCACCTTGATTAGTCTCTATACGTCATTCAAATGCACTCGGGTGATTTTGTCCTTGTACGTATCTCAAACCCACTTAGGTACTTTTGGCCCTGTGCACATGGAAATGCGCCTACCTTTGGATTTTGCCCCTCCATGCATCTCATTTGCACCTAAGGTTTTTTGTCCCTTTCACCATCTCATATGCGTCCAACACTTTTGTCCCTAATCACCTTGTGGATGCACTCAAAGTTTCATCGTTCGAATGCATGGAATCCCGCCTACAATTCTTGTTTGGCCTTCCCATAGATGGAAATGCACCTACATTAGTTCATGTCCTTACGGACATCTAAAATCCACCCAGTATGAGGATTAGTGTTGAACAATGAATTTGGATCATGAATGCAAGAGTTTGACTTTTATTTCATTATCATAACCCTCTTACATTTCATTTGCCTTTGGCTATGACTCGAGATATTTTGCTTTGTATGTTTTTCAGGTTTGAGATGAATGAGGCATTGACAATCACAAAGAAGGACAACATCAAGATTCAATCACCAGCACAAAGAGAAGATCCATACCTTCAAGGCGAGTCAATTGAGAACTCTACTATGACAAGCATTTTTCAACATGAAGAAGTTGGAGTCTATATGTGCAAGTAATGATAGAGATGGATGATGGTGAAAAATGTTTGTTTCAACTCAACAAGTAAATCTCAACATAGCAACTGTGAAGATCAACATATGGAAGCAATTTTATAACTATCTTGAATTTCCTTCAGAAATCCAAGATCTTAAGTCAAGGTCGGAGACATTCGAGGTGTCATTGAGATAAAACAATGTCAAGCAAATCAAGGATATTATTATGATCAGGGTGAGGGATGAGGATATCAAAGACACATTCCATAATTCAAGAACTATCAAGGACATTCCACCTTTGAAAATGACGTCAAGATTCATATACCCAAGGCCAAGATTCATATACTCAAGGCAAGATGATATACAAGAAGAGGAATTCCAAGGATGAAAAGGACATTACAACATGAAAAGAACTCCACTAGGGAATTAAAGTCCAAGACATAGGATTGCAACATCAAAGGGCATCAAGGAAGGAAATATTTCAAGATTCCAAGGTTGAGATTGGAAATGCATTATAACAAGGTGAATTCCCGAACAAGAAGATGAAATCCAAGCATGATCAAGCAGATAGTTTCAAAAGAGTTGATCAAAATTAGATGCTTAATAACCTATATGATACAGTTTTGGAATATGCCCCCACTATCATCACACCGAGCTTGGATAATGTTGAGAATCAAGAGATATTGCCCCAACACAAACACTTCTTTGTGATGATCTACAAGACAAGCATGATGAGTTCGCGCCTAGTGGCCTTCAAACTATCAAGGAATGCCACATCAACATGTCCAGATGCAATGAACTTAACACATCCAACAAAGGAGCAAGTGACACATGGTGCAGCATCGAAGATTGTTCCACATACCTAACCTCACATTCTATTCGTCCAAATTCAAAGATGGACATTTGTCCTAAAAATGTAATTTTTTCATAGCTCGAAAGGAAGTTAGTTGTAACTAGCCCTAATTAGGGCTTTATCTTGTAATCATGGTTGTTGATTCTATATCAATCTGAGCCTTTAAATTATATTGAGACTGTTGGTGTAAATTATGTCTCATAATTACATTTTACTTAAGTTGACTTAGGGTAATGCGTTTCATAGCAGTTTGCATATGAGACACTTAGGGAAGTGTGCACATAGGGAAGTTGCTTGTAGGAGAAATTCCACCTTTTGTGGTCTTATCTTGTTGTTACATTCCACCTTCGGTGGTGTTGTGACCTAATCACACATCACCTCATCCCAGATAGGGACCCCCTACCTTCTAGGCCCTTTTGGTCGTTTGTTTTTTCTTTTTTGGGGTCTTTTGGAGGCAGTATCGCCAGTCTCTCTGCTTTGCAACTGTTTGGGGGTCAAATTGAGTAAGTCTACTTTTCGTTTGAGTGATTTTGGTAGATTCTACGACCTGTTTCGTCAATTTTAGGGTTTCTGCCTTTAGTCCTAGATTTGAGGGGTTTCTATTAGGGTTTTTGAAAAACTAAACATACAACTGGAATCAGGACCCTTCAAGGAACCTCCCAATAAAATTTGAGCCAAAACGGAGCAACTTTCTATTTTTAGAAAGTTCCTATTTTTTAGGGATCTTACTGAGTCCCGAAATGTCGTCATTTTGCCAAAAATCAAATTTACTATTTTTAGTAATTTCTATTTTGAGTAAGTTTCTATTTATAGTAAGTCATTTTGTGTCTTGTTTTAGGGTCTAACACTGACATTTTGAAAATTTTCTATTCTTGGAAAGTTTGTTCTGATAGGACCATTCAGGCAAGGTGATAAAGATCAAGCATCTGCGACTACTTCTAATTCCGGAAAGTCAGAAAGCAGATAGAGAGAGTCAAAAATGACTAAGTGTTGAAAGCCCATTCTTGAAAGGGAAAGCCAAAAAATTCATCTAAGTCCATGAGGAATCCAGGACAAGTAAAATTCCTTCCCCCATGCCAAATCACGCCAATGGAGAATCCAAGGCACCAAACTCGGGTGGAGAAGGAAGGAAGGAAAAATGATGAATTCCTTCCTCAGTGAAGAATACCGCCCAAAGCCAGAGAAGGGCGCCAGAATGAAGGAGGCAAGGAAGGAAGGAAAAAATGTTGAATTCCTCCTCCATGGTGAAAATCTGCCCAAAGCCAAAGAAGGGCACCAAAATGAAGGAGGCAAGGAAGGAAGGAAAAATATTGAATTCCTCCTCCATGGTGAAAATCCGCCCAAAGCCAGAGAGGGGCGCCAGAATGACATGTTCATGGAGGGAAGGAAAATGCTAAATTCCTCCCTCATGGCCAAAATCCGCCCAATGCCAAGTGAGGGTGCTAAAATGGAGTCTTCAAGGAGAATCAAGGAAGTGATGGATTCTGCCATGAATTCCATGTCCAAGCCAGACGACTGAAGAAATTTGTCTAAGGCATGAAAGTCCAAGGGTCAAGGAGAAATGAAAAGCAAAAAATCCCCTCGGGAAAATTTTTGAATTTTCCATTTTTAGGCATCGAATCTTATCAGAACCTATAAATTTTATGGATTCGAGATCGTGAGAAATTTCTTTATCTAATGGACCCGGGTCTTAAATTTTAGGAGGATCCCTAAAACATAGGTGATGTTGAAGAAGCATAGAGAATTCCTTCTGAGGCAGGAAAAGTCAAGCTAGGATGCAGAATCAAGCGAATCTTGAAGAATCTTTCAATTTCCCTCCGAAATTTGAAAGAATGGAAAGTTAATGAGTTGGCAAAGGGAATATTCTAAGTATGACGCGTAACTTAATGCATTAAGTGAAACTTCTAAATTTGAACTCACTTACAAGGCAAGTTTCTTTTGCATGGCGCAATGATTGGGAAAGTATGACGCATAATAAATTCAGTTGCCAAATTAATGCCTCCTAACTTAGTAGTACAATTTGAAGAGTTCTATATAAGCATTGAGAGACATTTCATTTCTCACGTGTAGGATTTGAGAAAGAAGAATTGGAGTGAAGAGAGGTCATACTTAGTCGATTTTTCATCATTTCCAGGGTGTTTTTCAAGATGGCGGAATCAAGCAAGACAGCTACCCTCACCAGACAAGCATTAATCAAGGCGGAGATGAAAGGCTTCCTTCCTAGTTCCCAGATGAATTCTAAATGGAAGGAAATCAGCAATACAAATTTGGGCACATTCAATCTGGATGCCTTCACGATCAGAATTTTCGGGACAGCAGGACATAGTCCATCACCAACAGCAAAGTAATGGGATGTCCACATACTATGAACTTTGAAACATGGATGTTCTTCTAGATAGGTGAGATCATGAATGCAAACGGGCTAGTTGACTGGGCCAAATTGATTAGTCATTACTTGCACGAACAGTTGAAGAGCTTAAAAGAAAGAAAGTCCTAGTCCTTCTCCATGAGCTCCTAAGTAATCTATATGCTTGCACGAAGGGGAGGATTTGATGGTCTGCCAGCAAGCGGAATCATGGGTTGCAAACCAGCACAACTGAAAGTGCATGTGTTATCCCCAGTTGCATCTTCACAATGTTAGTTCTTATAGGCTGGCAAATGATACCTTCACTATGTACTTGACGCAGCTTATGCAAAAACAATTGCACGTAAGAGTATTGCCGCAAGCAAGGGCCCTAGTCCAGAAGTATGGAGCCACGTTTCTACAGTTTCCTAAATTTACCTATATCAGGATGCCGGGATTTTCATTCCAGACATACAAGTTGCCGAGGTATCCATCAAGCAAGCTCATACTCCTAGAACTCATGAGGCAGTTAACAACCTATGATCAATTACGGAAGAAGAAAAAGTAGTCTATTGAGTTCCCAGTTGTCCTAGGTGACTTCGTGGAAATGTACCCAGGTTTGGAAACAGCTAAGAGTGTAGCAAAGGAGTTGGCATTCTATCGCCTGCCATTTTATACATCCAGGGCCCAGTATGATCCTTACCGCCACATCAGGAAGGTTGCTGGCGTGAAATTCATACACAAATTTCACTTAGAAGATTATTGGGCAGGTGTCAAGGATGACCTTGAAGTCCGGAGGAAAATGTATTCCAAACTGCCCCATGACACCATCAGGATAAGTGAAATTTACCAGGTGTTCGATCAAGTGAAAGAGGATTCAGATTACATGCAACCTAAATTTGAGAAAGTGAAAGATCAGTCCATTCAATTGTCAGACTGGTTGGAGCCTGAAATTGATGATTTGAATGTCTTGGCTAGACCGGTGTTGAAATTCACTAAGCACTGGGTTGATAGGCAGACAAGGAAGTTGGCGGAAGGAAATGTTCATTTGACATATCAACTAATGGGAAGTCTAGATTCCTATAGTGAAGAAACAGAAGGATCTTCACCGGCCCAAGCAGAAGGAGAAATCCAGATTGATAAAGGGACAAGTGCCCCAAAGAGACCAAGAATGGCAAGGAAGAAATATATCCAGCAGGAAGTTCAACAAGAGGTGCAACAGGAAGAACTTCCGCAAAAGAGAGCAAGGGTAGAAAGGGTGCAGTCTCCGACAAGTTCTTCCAGTGTACATGAGGTAGAGGTGTTTGCACATCCAACAGGTCCACCTCCAAAAAATACTCCAGCACCAGGTATACTCAACGTTAATGCTTCACACGGACCCAATCAGCCAAGAAGTCAAACACAAGAAAGTTCTCCACACCAGGAAGAGACTCGTCAGGATAGCTTCGTGGAAGTCATCCTTAGCGAAATGGAAGAAGAATCACAGGAGCAGGACCACATGGAAGTCCATGGTCACTCCATTCCCGCTCCAAATTGGTTGATAGGAAGGCTGAGGAAGCAACCATAAAAGGAAATTGATCCAGCTCAAGAATTAGAAGAATTGTTGAAAAAGATGGATCAGCCAACAGAAAGGAAGGCTCCCCAAAAAATTTTCTAAGGTTGTAAGGGATGAGTCTGGATCCCGAACCCTACACATTGCTAAGCCTGCAGTGGATAAGGACAGGAACGAAATCAGGCAAGAAGATTATGTTATCAGACAGGTTGATCTTGGTCCTGCTTCCACGGGACAAGTAATTGGAGACTTCGAAGAAACTTCCTTAGCCATGAAGGAAAAGATGCTGAAGTCAAAGGCGAAGTGTAAGAGGCTGAGGGAAGAAAATAGAGCTCTATGCGAGTAGATCAAAAGTTTTAAAAGGCCACTCAGGGAGGCAAGTCCTTCATTCATTCCTCCTTCCCTTCCTAAGGAAGTTGTTGATGATGCGGAAGTAATTAGAGCAATGGCACAAAATTCCAGGAAATGGATAGAAGATGTTTACACTGAAGCAGGAAAATTCATTGACGACTTGGCTCAGCTTCATTCAAAGTTCGTAGCCCTCCTGGACAGATTGGAGACAGTGGAAGGATTGTAAGAAGATGTTCACGTGTACCGGGACTTAACCATTCTATAGCTCAAGGCCCTGACAAATATTCCAAGGCAAATTCTAATTGATGGGAAAGTAATTCAGGAGAACGAGGTTTATGACTTTCCCCGGTGGTTCTGCGTCATTTGCTCAAGAAAGAACACCTTTGATAAATTCAACATGGAGTTTTTAACTTTGAAGGACTCGATCAGAAGGGTGCAAGAAGAAATCATAAATGCAATTGAGGCACCGTTCACAAGGAAGCTCAATGATAGTGGAATAACAATGAACTCCCTAAAATCTCAATTACACGAGTTTTTCTTCGTAGGCTCATTTCCTAAGGAACATTTTGCAAATGTTTCTTCCTTTTCCAGTATAATGAAAAAGACACAAGAAATCATGATGGAATGGGAAAGCTTCTTTTCCAACAACGAGGAAGAAATTGCTATGATGGAATTCGATATTGAAAATGTGTCAACCTTCTCCATTGGAGAGCTGGAAGCCGTCATCAGCAAATTCGATGCATATGCCATAAATGAATGTGATAATGGTCATCCATTCTTGGACAAGAATCTTTTGGCTGAATAGTGGCTGCATATTTACTGTTGGAATATTTTTGACTTAGTGGTGGTCTGGTCAATGCATGTTGAATGCATAAGGAATCTTCTTGCATGGAGCCGCCTTATTAATGATTCTATGACAGATTCTCTACGCATGTTGCCATCGCATAGGGAATGATGGGCAGTTATTTCTTGCATGGGAATGTTTATTGTATTTTGGGCACATTTGATGTAATGGGGTGCATTTAATGCACTAATGGGCACCATTTTTGGGCTTTTACAATAATTGTATATGGGCTTTATGGGGTATTTATTGCTGATTACCACCTTGTTGCATCTTGAGTGGGGAATCTTCTAGGGTGAAACCCTAATTAGGGTTTTTGTATATAGTCAATACCAGGAGCCTATATAAAGGGGTGACCCCCTCATTTGTAGAGGAGGAGAGATTATTGTCTGAGATTGTTGCTAAGGATTGTTGAAGTAGCCAACTTAATACATTGTTCGACTTTGATGGTGTATTCTTGTTCTATTTTAGCAATCTGCATGGTCTTGCTCTCTTCATAGATTAGATTTGTTTTCATGTTATTAGATGGACTGGATTTGATAGGATTGCTTGTTGCAAGATTCGTGCTCATACTTTTGGTGTGCAGTTGATTGTTGCTTACTGTGCAAAGTTAGCCTGAGCCTCCGTTATTTGTGTATGTTTAACTTTGATTATCAGTACAGATTGTTCGATTTGATGGCTTCTACTAATGATTTGAAAATCTTTAACACACCCTTTGAAGATTGCACCGCCTTCGTGTAGTTGTGCATTGCTAGCGAAGCAAAGTGTGGTTGGATTTTGCATTAGTAATCTCCTCTTCGTGTTCATAGGATTAGATCAGCCTTAGCTTAGTCCTCTAAGCCTTTCCTCATTTACTTTTCCGCATATCTTAAATGCAAAAATCCAAAAAATAGGGCTTTCATTGCAAATCATTCACATAAAAATCCTTGAACTCGCATAAGTTTGTTATCCTCTTCAAGTGAATACGTAAGGCCCCTTGGGTTAACAGCAAACCCATCAATCAACTGAGTCACGTCCACGCATTGAAGGAACCTTAGAGTTAGCCGTTTGAACTTTTTGTGCAATCTTAGCATACGAACTAATTTTGATCAAGAGAGAGTAAGGTGACCGTCGGTGACTTTATTCTGTGTTCGATGCTGTCATAAAAAACACATCAATAGGTGGGTGATCCACCTCTTGTGGAAAAATTTATTATTTCTCCTACCTACCCTCACCTACCCTATTTCTCATTGAGCCACATGTCATGATTGTGTGCTCACATATCCATATGGCCTTGCCTTTATAAGCAAGCTCATCTTACATTGTATGTAATGATCCAGTTGATCTTATTTTGCATCTTGATTAGAATACAGTTTATTCTTATCAATATTTTGTCTCTCTTATTGTGCTATTCATTGAGCTCTTGATCTTAACTATATTTGACAAATTATTACAAAGACCTCTATATAAGGCTCAAACCTCTCATTTGTAAGGTTAATAGTTAGTGAATAAAAGTAGCAGTAAAGTAGCAGGAGGAAGCTCGAAGTTGTTGCCAAGATTTGTTGAAATGAATACATGATTTTCATTGAAGCATGGTGGATTTTTGTGTGTTGTTTCTACATGTTGCATGGTTTCTTGTCACTTCTCAAATATAAATGAAATTTATTGATTATAATGGAAAACTGTAATGATATGTGATGGAACTCCGGTTCATTCCATTTGTAATTTGTTGATTATAAGTTGTAGTGCATAGTTAGTCTGAACCTCATTAAAAACTAGTTCTATTGTGGATATTCACTTGAACTGCGCTAGTATTGGGTGTTTAAATGAATGTTCATAATACGAAAAATCCTTTGTTATCCTTTAGAGATTGCATCAGTTTTGTGTAATTGTTTTTGCATGGCGAAACAAGGCTTGATTATGGAATCTATCTATCAACGCATCATCCAAAGTGATCATTGTCCTCAGGATTAGATTAGGTCTCCTAAATCCTTCTCTTTTGTCCTTTATTTTCCAAGTGAGTTAAGTCAATCAGATTCCACAATCCTGTCATGTTCATAAGTGTAAGTCCCTTTGTGGTTACCAACATATCACATCAATACACTGAGTCTATCCAAAACTTAAAGTCAATTGTTCACATTGTAAACCTTAAGGTTGTCTCATTTGATCATATTATTTAGCATATGAGGTTTTTGTGTTCAAGAGAGGATAGAATACTTGGTATTTTATTCTACGTTCAAAGTACCCTAAAAAACACATCAACAGGACTAACCATGTAAAATATTTGTTCATAAATGAGTTTTTCAAGCTGCAACAAATAAAAAATGGCACTTTGTCAACTGGCTTCATAAAACAATTATGACTCCCTTTTTTAAAATCAAGGCATCTTTTCACTTACAATCCATAATGAAGGCTTGGCAACATGTTTTATCGATTCCTCCAATGGAGTGACTGCTCCTTGCAACATGGTCTCAACTTTGTGTCATCATCAAGGAAAAAACTTGTTAATTACCATAATCAATTGTTTGGTATTTGTTTTCCTAAACATCCTTATTATTTCTATAAGTAACGTGTTCGAAATTTTAAAGACAACTGCGAATTTAACCCTTTTGAATGAGCTTCAAGTCTGACAATCAAAGAGCAATATGAAATGAAAATCAGGTATAAAGTATTTCTAATATTTGTGCAAATATTAGTTCCACTTGAGCTATCCATGAAAATATGTACTCCAATGGAATTCGAATTTTCAAAGACTAGAACTTGCTTGCTGCTTGTCATTTCAATTATCTCCCACTTAAGAAGATCTATCTTCATCCCAACCTCATCAGAAGATCCTTTTTCATCTCACGCATAAATGGAAATGCAGATTTAGTGCCAAAAGCTGGACCAAAATGAGTGCATAAATATGAAAAATGAAAATTGATGAGACTGAATTGCTGGCCTAAAAGGTTTTACATGATAAGCTGCATGTTGGAAATAGACTAAAATGCATTAAGATTCAGCCAGTTAAGTGCCCCTTCTATATTTGTATTGAAAATAAGATTCATATATTTTGGGATTGCTCCTTCGTTAAAATCAATGGAATGATATTTTTCTTCAAAGTCTGCTATTTTTCATCATTAGTGGAATTGGGAAGTGTTGATGTGTTTTTTACGCACATGCGAACACAGAATAAAATACCATAAGTATCTTATCCTCTCTTGAACAAAATCTCTCGGAAGCTGAAGATTTGCTTAAGGATCATTTGAGACGACTCCAAGGTTCATGAATGTAGGGTCACTACGTGTGGATAAGCTTAGTTGGTTTGATGTGATTATGCTAGAATCACAAGGGGATTTACATTTGAATGCCTGAATGCTTGATTTGCTGGAACTTAAGTCCTATCTACTCAATTGGAAGATAAAAAATAGCAAAAGAGGTAGGGTTTGAGAGAGTCTGTTCTAAGACCTAGAATGTAAGAAGATAGATAAATGAATAGGTGGAATCCTACCAAGCTAGGTCTCATCATCAACTTGAACAATTCGACACAAGCTCAATGCAATCTTCTAAGGACGTTTCAAAGATGTTCGAATCAATACCATCAAACATTGATCACCATTCAAGTTAATGCATAAACAATGAGTGTAGGACGATTCGATGTTAAGCTCCTGGTATTCCAGTTGACCACACAAGGCACGCTCACAATCAATAAGAGGCTAGTGGTATGGACTAAGCGGATTCCACATGAATACATTCAAGAACTTCTTCCATTCAATCTAATTTATTTATCATCTAACATTAGGATCCAACAAGAAACCATGCATATTGTAAAGAAACAACTCACTTCACCAAAACTTCAATGAAAATAGAGTCCATTTACAACTTAGGCAACAATTTATGCCTTCTCCTCCTACTTTACTCTAACTTCTATTCTATTCTCTTTAGACTATCTATTGACTATTAACTACTGCTATTAGCTATTCTCCAACTATTAGCCTTTACAAATGAAGAGCTTGAGCCTTTTATAGTGCTCTCAATACAATTCAATGGCTCAGATCAATTTGAGATCAATGTGCAGAATTTTACAATGAAAACCCTAATTAGGGTTTGATACAACAAACTCTCCTTAGCCAATGAGAAAATTACATTTCATGAGTGTGGACCAATAGATATCAGGGGTAGGTACATCGGAGTTTGTGCCATCATGGAGGAATCAAATACATTGTATCTAGACATGTTGATGTAGACCTTCCCTGATTGGTGAGTGGTGACTGGGACGATGACTAGGATTCCACCTCAACTTGCACTTGTAGGTTTGGAAGATTTGATACTCAACATTACAAGCCTGCTCAAAGCAGTGGTGATAGGAAGTATTCATCCTGGTCAACCTCCAATCCTTGCTTGTCTATCTTGCCTTAGAATGGTTATATGATCTCCCTTTTGCCATCTTATGATCTCCCCGTGTCATTGTGATAGAATGAGAACCTTGAAGATATTCCGCTCTACTACTTGTAGGTGCTTAGTACTCTAAGTCTTCTTCATGCACTTGAGGTGTTCTTGATGCTGATGAAGCTTCTTGAAGTAGTCCCCTTGTATCTTGTCCTTGGTCTTGCATAGTGATGATAGGAAGTGTTTGTCATGATCGAGTCATCCATCCATCCTTGCTTGTGTCTCTTGCCTTATGGTGGTTGCATGATCTTCCCTTTTATACCTGCAAAACAAAGCAAGTATAGTATCAAACTTATATGATATGTAGCTTATATAATCTCTTAATTTTGACGCAATCTTTGATTTTGAATGATTGCAATTAGTAAGTTCATTGGGTAATTTGAATACCCTAAAGAAAATTTGGGCTGTCTAAAGACGAATTTGCTGGCTGATAGGCCTCCTAGCTGAGCAAATTCGCTTTTCCCCAATACTTAAATGATAAATTCGCCTTCTCAAGACATCAGACCCGCATCCTCAATGATGAATTTTTCCTATATGCTGGATGAAATTCGCAAATATACTGATGAAAATCACTTCATTAGCCAATGGCAAGTCTCCGGGGATGGATGGTTTACCTACTGAATTCTATAAGAAGCACTTGGATTGGATAAGCTTGGAACTATTTGCATTATATGAAGATGTTTTTACACAAGGTTCCCTTGGAGAAGATATCAATAGAGGTGTTATCAAGTTGTTACCTAAAGGTGGGGATAAGACTCTGGTTAAAAATTGGAGACCTATCACCTTATTGAATATCTCATACAAAATTATTGCAAAAGTACTGGCAAGGAGAATTGTTGGATTGTTAGATAAGTTCATCTCTACCACACAGACTGGATTCATAAAAGGTAGATATATTCTGGAAAACTTCGTTACGAGTTGGGAAGCAATGCACTGGGCTAAAGCTGATAATCAGAATGTTGCAATGGTCCTTTTGGACTTTGAGAAAGCACATGACAGAATTGAGTGGCCGTTTGTTAGAGGAATGTTACAAGCTTTTGGTTTTCCTTCATATTTTTGTAAATGGATAGACATTCTTTTTAAAGAATCCTCCACAGTCGTTGAGGTTAATGGTGATATGTCTAAGCCTATCCCCCTAAGGAGGTCTATAAGGCAAGGGTGCCCCATTGCCCCGACCCTGTTTGTCATTGATGTTGATGCTCTTTATTACATTCTAAGGGCCCCCGAACTTGGGCCCTCTATCAAAGGTCTTACTCTCCCTAATGTTGATGATCTGATTAATGCTCAATTTGTTGATGTTACTGCTTTATTTTTAGCCCTAAATGCAGATAACTTTGATAATGCCATGGAGAGACTTCAGTTTTTTTGTTTGGCCTCTGGTGCTAAGATAGCTCCTCACAAATCTACAGTGCTTGGATGGTCTGAGACTCCTCCAAATTGGATTCCATGCAAAGGCTGGCAATGGGCAGGACCGAACTCTATTGTAAGATATCTTGTTATCCCCTTTGCTATTAATCCGTATACTCAAGATATGTGGCAGTGGATATACTCTAAAATTGAAAAGAAACATCTTAAATGGCAGACACACCTGCTCTCCTTGGCTGGCAGAGTGCAGATTGTTCAAAAGGTTCTTTCCTCCCATCATATCTATTGTGCCTCTGCATGGGTGTTTGCCAATTATCAAACCAATAAGCTTGAGAGGATTATGAGGGACTTTTTATAGTCTGATGGGATGGGGCACAAGAAGAGACACTGTGTGAACTGGAATTGGTATTGCAGACCTAGATGTATGGGTGGATTGGGTATCAAGGATATCAGGGCTCATGGCATTGCTTTAGATTCCAAATGGATTGTAAAAGCCCTATATGGCAATGAACCTTGGAAGGTGCTGATAAGAAACAATATTGAAAGGTCGCTTGTTAAGAAAGGTAAAAAATGGAGGAACATCCCTTTATGTGATATTGTATTAGGGGACTTGTTGTGACGTATTCTCACATCGCCCCATTGCAAATGAGGACCCCTACCTTTTTCTTTCTAGGGTTAGTTTTCTTGGTCTTCTAGGGTCCTGTCTATTAGCCTTTGCATTTTGAGTATCGTCAAAGGGATCACTAAGATAGCAGGCTCTGCTTGAGCTAGGGTGAGTCAATGGATGCTTCGGGTTAGGGTTTCTTTGAAAGTCTTCCTTAGGTCAAATTTTATTCGTGTTGCTAGGTGATGACTAGTCTGAGTTCGAGGAAGTCAGTGAAGTTTTGTGAGTCAATATCATCTGTGAGGGTTTAAGATTGATCCAATAGGTGAAAGATGAAGTCCTAGGCATGATTTGATGTGAAGATGATCTGGGAACGCCTTGGACAAGGCCAGACTTGGTGAGATGAACAGAATAGGTCAAGAAATTTGGCTAAGTCTAGAATGTCATCCTAATCCTGAAATTTGACTAAGTCTGGAAAATTGAAGAATCCTCCAAAAACTAGATTTTGCATTATAACTCTTGGAGGTCCGAAACCACTCTCAAACATCTTGACAATATATATGGAATATAACTTAAAGTATAAGTCTTTCTTCTTTCTTATACTTAAATGTTATATTCCCTATATGAATCCTGACGGGAGAGGCTAAAATGTCAAATTTCGCTCCTAACCCTTCCAAAGCATCCAGAGCGAAATTCTCAATTTCACCTAATTTGCTCATGATGAAGGTCAAGGTATGAATTCCTAAGCCTTGGTGGAGAGAAGGCTAGCATGTGATTGTCATAGGGAGCATTTTGGAGTAGAAAAATGATAGAATTTCAGCCTAATCAAGAACTTCGCTCCAAACCCTTCCAAAGGGTCCAGAGCGAAATTCTCCATAAACCTCATTTTCTTCCTTGGCTAGACCAACATCTTAGTTCCTTGGGCATATTTAGGAGTGGATTGACATGTTTTTGCCTTAGGAAGTGATTAGAAGTGAAGGAATGAAGGATTTTGTCCTAAATCATGAATTTTGATCCTGACCCTTCCAAAGGGTCCAGAGCGAAATTCTTGAAAAACACCTATTTTCCCCTTGGAGGTCAAATCCTTGGTTTTTATGGCATGGATGGGAGTGGAGTGATGTGTCCTTGCCTTTTGAGGTGAATTGGAGTTAAAAAAAAATGAGAAATGAGCACAAAATGTGAATTTCGCTCCTGACCCTTCCAAAGGGTCCAGAGCGAAATTCTCATTCTCTCCTTTTCCTCTCGATTTTGTGTCAAGCCAAGTGTGGATCAGGGTGAATTAAGATTGAAGATGCCCCTAGGCATGCCTTTGAATGACTTGTGGCCACCAATGATGAAGATTCCAAGCTAGAACTTGAATTTCGCTCCTGACACTTCCGAAGGGTCCAGAGCGAAATCCTAAATAGGTCCTGTCCCTCGCCATGATTTTTAGCGAAATTCTCCTTTCAAGCCACTTTGAGGTCAAACAAGTGTTGTCTTCGTGAGAGGGGGATCCAAAGTTGAGAGTCAAAGGAAAGCAAGGTATGAAGAATGAATCTAGGTGAAGGAAAACAAGAAAATCAAGAATTTCGCTCCTGACCCTTCCAAAGGGTCCCGAGCGAATTTCAATTTCGCTCCTGACCCTTCCAAAGGGTCTAGAGCGAAATTTCACAAAGGACCTAAGATTTTACCTAAGTCAGTGAGTGGTTGAGAGAAAATGCAAAGTTATGAAAGGAAATGCATCAAAGGGTTGAGTCTAAGGCAAAGTCAAGTCGAATCCAAGGTGAATTGAGTCTAGAATAGGAAGTTCGCTTCCGACCCTTCCAAAGGGTCCAGAGCGAATTCCTCTATAGGACACTCTACATTGATCAAAACTACGAACTAATCCATGTCCCAGGTATTATTGAAGACACTTGTTTGAATGAAGAAATGTGGGAAATGGAGTCAGAAATCAACCCAAAATGCAAATTTCGCTCCTGACCCTTCCAAAGGGTCCAAAGCGAAATTCCCAAAATCACCTAATTTGCCCATGATTGAGATTAAGAGATGGATTCCCAAGCCTTGATGGAAAGAAGACTAGTGTATGCTTGTCTTGGAAGGCATTTTGGAGTAGAGAAATGATAGAATTTGTCCTAGAATGTGAATTTCGCTCCTGACCCTTCCAAAGGGTCTAGAGCGAAATTCTTAAAACCTCTATTTTGCTCCAATTTTGCATCAAACCTAGTGTTGATTGAGATTAAAGGCATCCTTAGACATGCATTTGAGCAAGTTGTGGTCACAAAATGTGAAGATTTTGTCCTAAAATGCAAATTTCGCTCTTGACCCTTCCAAAAGGTCCAGAGCGAAATTCCTTATAGGTCCTGTCCTTGGCCAAGGTCCAAAGCGAAATCCTCTTTTTTGGTCTTTTTGGAGGTCAAATCAATGATGTCTTCAGGAGAAAGCGATTCAAAGGTCAAGAGAAGTTCAAGGCAAGGAGATGATGAAATTTGAGCTAAAATGCAAATTTCGCTCCTGACCCTTCCAAAGGGTCCAGAGCGAAATTCTTATAGGGCCTGTCCCTGGGAGGATCTTGAGCGAATTTCATTCTAATGCCTTTTTGTTGATGATTTAAGGTAGAAAATGCTATGTGAGATAAATATATCATGTGTACTTAACATCTTTTGGTTTGTTTTGCAGGTGCAAGAAAATCAAGCCAGGACAAGGACAACCTATTCTAAGCCCATCACCATCAAGGACGTTCCAGATGCATAAAGGAGGACTCAAGGTGTTTTGAAGCATTGGAAGACTTCAAGTGTTCGAGGAGTTGCAAGCTAGCCTCAAGACCTCATTCTACCACATGAAGAAACCACATGATGATAGAGAAGAATGACACTTCAAGGCAAGGTATGCTACCAAAGAAAGAACACTTGACAATGAGGAAGCCTCATCAAGCATATGGGAGTCAAGGAGGTACATCATTCATCGCCTCAAAAGACAGAAAAGAGATCAACCAAGAAACAAACGTCAGACAAGGTGGCATCCCAATCGTTTTTCCTCCAGTTGGATTGGTCCACCTCAGCATGTCCAGATTCAATGTACCTGACTCATCGTTGACATCACAAACTTCGATGTACCTACCCCTGCTTCCTATTGGTCCTCACTCTTGGAATGTAATTTTCTCACTGGCTAAGGAAGTTTGTTATAACAAACCCTAATTAGGGTTTCTATCCTTTAATCCTAGCCATTGATTCTAAGTCAATGAGAGCCATCAATTTGTGAAGGGGTCTCTATATAAAGCAATGGCTCCTCATTTCTAAAGGATAATAGTCAGAGAATAGTTAGGAGTTAGCAAAAGAGAAATAGTCAATAATTAGTAGCTCAATAGTAGATAGCATTTTAGAGTAGAGTAGAAAGAGAAGGCAAAGATTGTTGTCAAGATCTTGTTGCAAAAGACACGTAAACTTTATTGAAGGAATGGTGAATTCTATGTATCGATTCTACAATTTGCATGGTCTCTATACTTCTCAAATTTAATTTCATTTTACTAGATGAATGGAAGAAATCTGTATGATCAATGGTGAAATTTGCATATCCATACTACTAGCAGCTTGTTGATTGCAGACTTGCCTTGCATAGTCAACTGGAATCATTCAGCTTAAGCTTAACTTCAATTATTGCTTCTTCATTGATATGCATCAACCTGACGGTGTCTATGCTTGTAGCGGTGATCTGAAAATCATAAAGTCATCCTTAGAAGATCGCACTAACCTTGTGGAGATGATCCTAGCATGTCAAAGCAAGACTTAGTTAAAGTTTCATCAAAGGTCATCCATTGCTCCTACATTCTTAGTTTTAGAATTAGATCCTTCTCCAACCCTTATCCTTTTTTCCTTTTTTCAAAACCAAGGACCAGTGAAATTCCACGTTCCAATGATATCCAAAGCAAATCAGATGCTCGGGTCATCGAATGTAAGTCCCCTTGTGATTCCAACAAAATCACATCATACCGCAAGAGCTTATCCACACCTAGAGAACCTACAATCAGAACCTTGGAGCTACTCCGATTGATCCTTCTGTGAGATCTTCAACAATCGGGGAAACTTAGTTCAAGAGAGGATAAGAATCATAAGATACCTTGGTATTTATTCTGTGTTCGCATGTGCATGAAAAACACATCAACATGACTATAGCATGAAGGTGTTTGGCTCCAGTGTATTTGCTTCATTATGGAAGGCATGGCCACAGGTAAGGAGGCTACTCCCCTCTAAGGATGTAATAGGCATTTCTCCAGCATATGTTGTTGTGGATAGATCTATTTGGTGTGGGGTGAACCTGAACAATAAACCCCTTGCTTTGACGCAAAGATGCTTTGCTAAGATTTGGAATGATAAGGGTATCTCTCTAATTAGCAATGTACTGATTGACAACCTACTTGGCTCTTGGGTTGAGATTAAATCTAACTATGAGATCCCTGCTTCACAAAAGAAAACATACTCTCTCATTGGTAAGGCTACTAGTTGTTTTTTCTCTGGTAAGATCTTCGATGCTGTCTCCTTCTTGAAACAACTTAAATGGCTGGATGGTTCTCCCTTCTTGGAAATTTCTACTAAACAAATTTATTTGATGTTGAAGGAGGATTATGTTTCCCCCATAGGGTGTCAGGTTAAGACATTGCATAAATGACAGAAGTACACAGAATATATGGAACTCACAAGTGCTTTATTGATTCATAATAAGTCAGTACATACAATGATAGTAATATGTTTGACCACAATAGCATGTTCAAAGACTGGAAACAGATACAATATAAAGGAGTCTGGACAGTTATTCGGTGCCAACTGTCAACAACCGACGGGTTAACTGCCGATGCTAACACAATTTACCTTAATGCTTAATTACCCGACAATATCATCCCCCCCAAAAAGAAATGTCGTCTCCGGATGACAGACAACCAAAATGGGAATGATGTACAAGCAAAACTGAAACCCAAAACAACAACTAAGGGGGTGCAGAGGGCGTCCATGATGAAGAAGGCGTCGGTGGCGAGGTAGCGATGGACACCAATTGCCCACGCAGCTCATACACTTTCTCCGTCCTCCTCTTCAGATCCCGTTCTGCCACCATTTGCCGCTCCATTGCAGTCTTTACCATATAGGCGGCCTCCAACACCTCCTTGTCCTTCTTGTCCACGCTCACCAATGCACTGACCAATCGAGTTTCCAACTGCTCTCTGGATGCCCTTTCCTCTTCCAGCTACATAACCAAGGCAGACTTATCTGACACCAGAATGTCCATTGTTGTCAAAGTTTGTGCCATGGTAGCCTCAACCTCCCGAAACCTGGCAGTCAGCTCCTCCCAAGCCGTCACTGTTGCTACGCGCAAGGCATCAGCTGTGGATGCCATGTGCTGTGTCCTCCGGAGCTCAAGATAGCCTTCGTGTAAGGCATGCTCTACCTCTCTCAACAAGGACTGCATCTGGGTCTCGCCAACCCCCTCAATGAGGCACCAAGCCTCCAACATCCCCAGGTTCTTTGTCTCAAGCCACCTGGCAGACTCAAAACACTTCTCAACACCTCTTTGCATCCGATGCGGGCAAAGGTCAACAACCTCTCCATCCCCTCGACCATGGCGGCATCCTCCTAGAGTCTGGCAGATGACACAAGCCGCTGGGCTCCTACAGTCATCTCGGCAATGAACTGCTCAAATTCTCCCGTACCCTATTGTACTCCCACAAGCACCCCCTCCTCTCTGTAAGGACTGGTTACTACATCCGTCAGGGGTGACGCAGCCCTTTGAAGTGCCCTATTGCTCGGAGAACTCCCTTCCTCCAGATCAATGATATCCAAGGAATGCATCTCCCTACCTGGAGATAGAGTGCCCTCCCCTATAGGTGCCATGAGTGTGAGTTGGTAATGGCTCAACCAAGCGTTGAGGTCATCATGGAGAACGCCTGCTTCCATCATTACCTCCTGCATATAACCTGGCACACCCGGCACCTCTTGCTCCATGGAAGCCCCTGCACTCGCCAAGATACCCGACCCATCCTGCTGAACGAAGGCCGCTCCAGAGTCAGTCCCTGCTGTGGTCTCGACCCTCAGCAGAGTCATAGCTATCGTTACCCGAGGCTGCCCAAAGCTAGGTACTGGCACCGTGGTGACTACGCTGACTGTCCCGAATGACTGTGGCACCGCCAACTAACAAGTCTCCCATAAGCGTGCTGGTGTAAAGTGGACCCGAGCTTGGTGCGATGCTAGAACGGACCCTTCTGTACCTGCTGATTCCACTACCTCTTCTTCAAGCAACTAGTCACCCCCTCTACCTACCAACCGAAAGCTCCGTCCACTTACCTGGGAGGTGTCTGCGGATTCCTCCCTGCCACTATCAGCATCCTCCTCTGCGTCAGACTCTTTTGTATCGGACTCCGTTTCTGACATGGCGGGCTTCTTCCTTTTTGTGCCTAGACATGCCTCTGCGCCATGTGCGAAGACGTCCAAGTGCGACCAGTAGAATATAGGCGGTTGATCCGGTGCAACACGACCTTGTGTCCACAATGGCTGTGAGCTTGGGGTGATCTGTGTGCGGACTGCATCGAGAAATAACCCGATGGCATGATGCGGCATGTAAAATTTCTTATACTGTAGAGTCATGAACTCGTCCATCCTACCTGCCAGCAGTGATGCCCAATCATACACCACCCCATTGTGCAGCCCATTCATCAAGACTATTTGTGCGATAGCCATGTCAGACGCACGGCTGGCCCCTGTAAGACGACTCTTCACTACGGACAACAGGCATCGCCATACTCCCTTAGCCAAAAATGTTTTCTTGACCCCCCTACTCTTGCCTGCACTTTTGAGGCTATCTTTTTCTCCCTGCATGAGGTTATCTCGCAACATCAACAGTAGCAAGGTGCACGGTTTTCTGGAGTGATTTTCTGTGAAGTATCGATTTTTTTTCCTTTCAACCCGATATGCCAAATACCTTGTTGAACTCGCCTATCATGAAAGAAATAGTTATCCGCTGGTGCTGATAGTCAAACACAAACTGGTGGCGGTGTCTATCATAGCTGCCAATCATGGCACGCAAAACCATCCAAAATCTTTTATGCAAAAAACTGGCATTTGGACTGCCCAATGTACCTGAGCCTGGCGAAGATTTCTTTATCAAGTCATCGTGAGGTGTCTTCGCCCACCAATTCCTGCAGTCTATTCCATTAGGACCCTCGAACACAATATTGTTTGTTGTTGGCTCTTCCTTGTCCTTTGTCGACTGGGTTTTTGGACGATGCTTCCGGCTTTTCTGACTGCTGCTCATCCCTAAGCTGCCTGCAATATGCACACCAGATGGCAAAACTCGCTTGCCTGTGTCTGCACTTGATTCTGAAGTTTTTCGCCCTCCCTGTAACTTGTCTTGTGATGTCCCCTTCTAGCTAGAGACATCACTCTAGCTTGTGATTAGCCTATCAAAGACCCTCGTAGGCTAGTAGGATTGGATAGAGGGTCACCTTGGCGTGGAGATCTTCCGAGGACAGAGCAGAGTACACTTCTGGGTTGCCAGAGTTTGTTTATGATGAGTTTTGCTTTGAGTTTGGCTTGGCCAGGCTATTTTTAGCAGTTGGAGATGGACCCCTGCTATTTTTAGCAGACATCACAGTCAGATGGGTGGTCAATTGGTGAGCTCCAGTTTCAGATGGCATAGCTAAATTCAAAATATTCATGGAGTTAGACAAGTTTGAATAACTTAGCATTTATTATTAAGTGATTTAATAATAAAGTTATAAAGTGACTTTATATTATGATCACTTAACTTGAGGGTCAACTCATCATTAGACGGGGCCATGTTTTTAATTAAATTATCTGAGCCAGACTATTGAAATATTAAAATTAAATGCCCATTTAATGATTAAAATCGTTTTGACACCCAAACTGAAATTAAATGAAACTACAAGCAAAATTGTAATTAAGAGGATTAGGGTACGATTTGCAAAAAAAGGATATATAACGTTGAGTTTGGAAAGAAGAGGATGGCTATTTTTATTTTGACATTGTGGAATTGAAAGGGTTTTGCTTTGGAGACTAGGGTTTTCAGCCACCATTGGAGGACGTAGTTGCTTCAATGTTCACCATCTGAGCTGATGAAATATTCAGTGATATTTGGTTTCAGGAAGACTTCATTCAGAGGTCTTATTTACATCTAATTGCGCAAAATTGAAGAATGAATTCACGAGAAATTATTGCAGATTTATTGAAGAAATTTTGGTGATTAACAAGTACGGTACGGATTGCTACAGTACCGCCGTACGGACTGCTACAATGCCGCGTGGACAATGCCGCCGTATGGACTGCTACAGTACCGCGTGAACAGTAAAAAATTTTAAAAATTAAAATTTGCGGTTTTGCAGATTTTTCATCTACTAGGACAGCAAAAATCAGGTTTTTATCTTACATTGTAATGAATTTGTTTTTTCAGGCATATTGGCCATAGAACAGAACAAACATTTCCTTGATAGTTTCATAAATTATTTCCAGCAGTAATATTATTGTTTCAGTATTATTTTAAGCATAGGAGTTTATTTCAGTATTGTATCATTGCTCATTATGACCAAAAAAACACAAAAAAATCCATAAACATTCAAAAACCAAAACAAATTCAAATCTACTGCATTCAAAAGAAACAGTCAGCAGAGGAGAGCCAAGTTGGGTTCTTACATGTCTTCTAACGGCTGTAACCGTTTTCTCCAATCCGCCTTGTTCTTGTTTGTGTACATTGATTCCCGATTAATTCCCTTAATCTGCTTTTATAGAGTTTTTAACCTTCTTGCACTTGATGCGCCCTTCCTTCCAAATGTCAACGTAAGGTGTATGGCTGTGGCGTGCGGTGTTCTGCCCTCCTTCCCCAATTCCTTTCTTTCCTCGGTCTGCAAGCTATACGGTTTGCGGGGTTTGCAAATTTTTTTGTTCTTTTTTTTGCTTTTGGTGTTTCAAGTATATATAACGTGCGAGGTGCCAACGCATGGTAGACACGCGGTGCCACCGCACGGTGTCACGCGGTGCCATGCACGGTGACCCCGTGGTGCCACCGTGCAGGCTCCACCGCACGGTAGATGTGTGGCCCCCACCGTACGGCGAGTGCCACCGTACGGTGCACCTTTTTTTTTTGTTAAATTTCGAGTCATACGATCAACTGCCATACGAACTTGTAAGACCGTACGGAAATTTTTATTTTTATTTTTTTAATTTTTATTTCTTCGAAAGGGTTCAAGATCAGTCGCTCGTCTCTGTTCGTGGTAGTGTTTTAATTTCGACCCATTGACGACGTCTAGTATCTCCTTCCCGCTGAGCGTCCACAACTTAATCGCCCCATTGGCATTAACCTCGCGTATCTTGAAGGGGCCTAGCCATCATACTTTAAATTTTCCGGGTTTGATTTCGTTCCTCCCATTGAATTTCAACACTAATTGCCCCAGAGTAAACTTCATTCGCCGAAGATTCTTGTCGTGCCAGACCTTCCGTCTTTGTTGTGCTGCCTCTATGGCCCATTGTGCCATCATTCTTTTTTCGTCAAGCTTGCTCAAGCCAAACAACCGCTCTCGCAAACTCTCCATGTCGCCTAGTCTATTGTTAATGGCGATCCGAAGACTCGGCACCATGAATTCCACTAACACCACCGCTTCCTGCCCAAACATTAATTGGAAGGGGGTTTGTCCTGTGGTGACCTTATACGTCGTTTAGTACACCCACAGTACCAACGGTAAGCGTTCCTCCCAATCTTCCTTCTCCACTCCACAAGACTTATAAATCACAGAGACGATTATTTTGTTTGTGTCCTCGACTTGCTCGTTCGCCCGAGGATAGTAGGGGCTTGATAAGGAGTGGAATATCTTAAACTCCATCGTGAGCAACCGGATTATATGATTGACAAAATGTCCTCCCCGGTCACTCATCAATTGGATTGGAATCCCATACCGTGTAATGATTTTCTTGTAGATAAACCTTGTCGTACTGACGGCCGAATTGTCTGGCAGAGCCCATGCCTCGACCCACTTGGTCAAGTATTATGTGGCCACCACGATGTATCTGCACCGTCGAGCTCGACTTGCCTTCAAAGGTCAGATGAAATCCAGCCCCTATCATTCAAACAATTCCTGGGCATTGGACGGGTTGAGGGGCATAAAATCCCTCTTCAGCTCCCCGCCCGTTGGCACGTGTCACAACTAGTCACCCACTCCTGAGCGTCATTGTGCAGTGTCGGCCACCATAGCCCTGCCAATAGAAATTTCCTGGCTGTGGTGTCAAGCCCCATGTGCCCTCCTGCCGGCCCTTCATGTGCTTACCGTAAAACACCTTGAATTTCTTCCTCCAGGACAAGTCGTCATAGGACCTGGTCAGGCCCCATTTTATACAAAAGGCCATTAATGAGTTGAAACGTCTTACTCCTTAGTACGAGCTTCCTTCGCTCCCCTGGTGGCATCTCTCTCGGGAATTGTGATGTCGACAGATATTCCCCAATACTTGTGTACCAGGCAAGAAGAACGGCAATGCGGAATAAGTGGGCATCCGGGAAGTCTTCATTTACTCCTTCCACCGGTTCCCTTGACTTGATTCTAGATAGTTGGTCGGCTATCACATGGCTTTTCCCAGGTCGTACAATAATGTTGAATGTAAACTCCTGCAGCAGCAGCAGCTATCGGTTGATTCGCCCCTGAATGATGGCTTATTCACTAGATACATTAACGCCTGGCGGTCCACATAGAATGTGAACAACATGGCCAGTAAGTAATGTCTAAACTTCTGGACGGAGTACACCATCCCCAAGGCTTCCCTCTCTGTCGTACTATAGTTTTTTTGCGCCTTTGACAGGAGTCTGCTCGAGGAAGTACACCAAGTGATCTAGCCCGTGATCGCCAACCTGCGCCAGTGTGGCCCCTATGGCAAAATTTGATGCGTCGACGTGTACATGGAACTCTTTGTCCCAATTCAGATATGTCAGGATTGGCGCACCTACCAACTGTGACTTTAGTTCTTGGAAGGCTTCTTCCTGAGCCGTCCCCCATGCATACCGTTCACCTCTCCTCATCAGCTTGTCGAGAGGGCAGGATACTTGAGCAAAATTTTTGATAAACCGCCTGTAATACCCTATGTGTCCTAGGAAGGATTTGACTCTCGTGACATATGTCGGTGCCTCAATTTCCACTATCACCCGAATCTTGTCCGGGTCAGTTTTGAGTCCAGCCTTACACACTATGTGTCCTAACAGCTTCCCTTGAGGCACCATGAATCTGCATTTTTGGGGATTGAGTGCTAGGCGAGCTCACCTGCATCTCTCCACGCATTCGCCAAGTGCGACCAGATGTGCATCCTAGTTACTGTAGATGGACCAATCGTCAAGGAACGCCCTGAAGTTCCCTACCGACATCTTGTCAAATATGTGAAGGATTATCCATTGGAATGTCGTTGGCACGTTGCATAACCCGAACGGCATTCGGTTATACGCGTACACGCCATCTTCCACTACGAAGGTCGTTTTTTAATTTGTCCTCTTCGGCAATGGATATCTGGTTATACCCAAAAAATCCATCCATAAATGAATAAATTTCATGACCGGCCACTTCCTCCAAGATGCTATCCGTAAATGGTATTGGAAACGGATCCTTTATGGTGACCGCGTTAAGGCATCTGAAATCCACACAGATTCGGATCTAGTTTGACTCCTTTTTAAGGGATATCACTATGGGCGACACCCACTCGCTGGTCTGTACTTTAAAAATAATCCCAACTTCGAGCATACGTTCGATTTCATCATTCACTCTCGCAGCATAGTTTTTATTCATTCTGTACGGCCTCTTCCGTACATGTACGGCCCTAGGTATGAGTGAAATTTGGTGTACGCACAATTCTGGCGACACCCGTTTGAGGTCCTTGTACGTCCAGGCGAATACATCCTTGTATTCCATGAATATTTTAAACGCGACGGCTTTCAAGACTGGATTCCAATCGTCGCCAACCAGGATGTTCCTTGACTTTGCTTCCGTGCCAAGGTTTGTAGGTTTTACGGACTCTTCGTACCGAATTGGTTTCATCATGTCAAACCTATGTGTTGGTGTCTCGTTGACAGCAGCATCCCCTTCCATGTATTTCCCGTATGCTGGCGAAAATTCATTTTCGTCCGGCTCGTCGTCAACTTGCAACATGTTGCACCCATACAGCAGCTCGTAGTCTTCCATTTGCCAGTAGAAGAGCCCATTAAGGGAATTGGTCTCATCTTCCAAACATCCTTGGATTCCCAGGATGCCTTCCTCATCCGGTTCCCTTCCGTACTTTCCTTCGTCAACTCCGCCCTCACCGTCCGATTCCGATTCTAACACAAGTTCTTCACTCACGAGTTGTGTTTTCAGGTCGATAATAAATTTTCGCTCGGCTTTCTCCATGGACAGCGTACTACGCTTCCAGTTGTGATTAGCTCTGGCCGCCACCAACTACCCTTTGCCAAGAATGGCGTCGTATCCTTTCTTGGCGAGCAGAATCACCACGAAGTCAAGGACAAATGGTTGTGTCCTGATGGTCACTTGTTGCGCCATGAGCATTCCAAGAGGTTTGATACCATGTTGATACGCTCCCAGTAAGTTGAAGGTTGAAGGCCACAGTGTCGGCTTGCCAAGCTTCTTCGAGGTTTCTTCCAGAAGCACATTCACTCCCGACCCGCCGTCGACAATGGTATAAGTCAAAATGGTGCCAAGTATTCCCATTTCTACCACTGTCAGGTGCCGACCATTGTATAGTGTCAGGACCAATGGGTCTATTGGTGTTGCACCAGGAACATCCATATTCCGGGTCATCCGACTCTATGGAGTTACTTGCACTGTACGTAGGAGTGTCGTACGTAGTTGCGGCATCGTTTCCAGGAGGTCCTTCATCTTCACAAGTACTTCAATCTGCAACATTTCATTCAAGATATTTTCCTCAACCTCAGAGCGGGAAGTACTTGCCGCTCCCTGAGTGTTCCCTTGTGCCAACATTTCCTTCGCCACTTCAGCCTTCACCTCCAACGCCTGCTGCTTCTCCGTGCGAGGGTCCGAGGATGTGGCCTTCTTTGCCTGTAACCGAGTGATTGCCAATACCCGTTCGTCTGTCCTGTCAATGTTGAGCAGGTTCACTACAGACTTTGGGCAAGTTCCATCATCGTGGTCTTGAGGCCCACACCATTTGCATAGTTTTTGTGGAGTTTCTTCTGAGGTGCATTCCCTAGCAAAGTGGCCCCATTGATTGCAGGCTCGGCACTGGATCATTTGTCGTCCCTTCGCATCATATTGGATCCGGCCCCTATTATTATTGTTATCATTGGTCTTCCCCCCTCGCCGATTGTTCTAGTATCCGCCAGATGATGCATTATTGTTGGCAGTTTGCAAAGTTCCGGCAACCGGCTACTCTTGCGTGAAAAGAACTTGTTTGCTCCTGGTTTTCATATTGTAGGGACATTCCTTTGTCAAATGTCCGGCAATTTGACAAATGTCGCAGAAAGCCTTCTTGGGGCAGGACCCCTTGGTGTGTCTATCACTCCTATAGTCCATACACCACACGTCGTTTTCTTCAGTCTTACTCGTACTCCCCTTCATGGCTTTGAATTCTTTCAGCATTCGTTCCATATCCTTTTGGAGCGCATGCACCTTTTTACTTGATTCGCCACCAGTGCTGCTTTCCCCGTCAGAGTCTTCATCATCGTCGGATGAGTATTTATTACTTTTCTTCTTCTTTGACGTTTTGTGTTCGCTCTCGAGGTCCATTGCCCTATTATAGGCGTCGTCATATGACGTCGAGGGTAAAATTTTCATCTTCTTTCGTAGAGAGGATTTCAACCCTTCCACGAACCATCGTTTCTTCAACCCATCTACGGGTTGGCTTTCCATTTTACCCAGCAATTCTTTTAGCCTCCGGTTGTATGCCCGTACTGTCTCCTTGGGACCTTGTTTGGTACTATATATCTCGACTACGATTTCATTGTCATCACGGAGCAACCGAAACTCCTTGAATTCCTTTTGTAGATTGGCTCATGTGGCCAATTTTTGCTTGTCAACATCGGAGTACCAATCTATCGCAACTCCGCGTAACATGGCTGGGAACTGTTGTACCCACTCATCCTGGTCCGTCACTCTGTTGGCGGACCAAATAGTTTCACATGTACGGCAGTGCCGTACGAGGTCTTCCTTGTCATCCCCTGTGAACTTTGGCAATTTCTGTTTACTTGCCATCCCACCGATAGGTCTCACTCCTCAGATGCCTTGCGTGCTTGTACCTAGTGATCCTCCGCCTCCGCCTCCTGCACCTGACCCTCCACTCGTGGGTCCTCCGGAGAAGGTTGGTGACCCCAAACCGAACAAATTGCCTCCCGTACGGTACCCTTGTGTTCCCTCAACACCTTCGGTCATCTCCCTACGGTTGGTTGTCTCCCTCTGGTTGTGCTCCGAAATGGACAAGTTCTTTAGTAGGTCTCTGGTAGTGTCGATCAGGTTTAGATTTCGCCTTATTTGTTCCACCAACTCTTCGCGACTTCTTATCCTATGGTGGTATTCTGGCGAACTGTAGAATTCTCCTTCGGCACCCTCCGTGACTTCTTCTAGGTTCCCTTAGGGTAACCCTACAACAGTGTAGAGAGTGTAATTCTCTCCCTCTATCTCTGCCGCTGCAACCTTCGTGACACCTCCTGGGTTCCCTTCGAGCAACCCCTCGGTCGGTCGTCTGTCGACAAGCTGCCTTAGCCTACGCCTTCGTTCTATCTGTTGTCTAAGATTCAGCACTCTTTGTGCCACTTCCCATTCGTCACTTTGTATCTTTTTATTTTTGTCTTTATTTAGTATATTGGACATAAATCACTTCCGTACACAGCAAGCACATACCATGTACACAACCAACAAAAAAAACTTTTATTACTTCATCCCTCGTACATAATGTATGTCACTGACATACTCATTACAATGGGGGTGTTCTTATTTATTCTCGCTGACCATAAGAGTTCATGTATTGCGCTCCTCTTCTTGGCGCTCCCTAAATTCTCATAGAATTTGCTGCCGTCGGTTCTCTCAGTAGATGTCTTCCCTTCGGTTTTGGAGAGACAAAAATCCTTGTGCCAAAAGGTTAGGCAGTTGGCTCATCAACCGATTCACAGCGGGGCTTACTCCGAGTGAACTCCACACAGCATCTTCGGCGGTGGCTTCCCTTCGTACGTGTGTTTAGATTGCCGCTTGTAGGATGCAGGAGAAATCCTTCGTGAATGTCTTTTCCCCCTCGAACAATTCGTCGGGTTCTCTGTTAGGGTCACTCATTCCTTCTGGTAATGGTTGTCCCATTATCCATGTGCCATGTAGTACGTCCCTTTCCCGTTGCTCCCAGGTTTTTACTTAGGCAACGGTGCCAAATGTTTCCCCCGTAGGGTGTCAGGTTAAGACATTGCATAAATGACAGAAGTACACAGAATATATGGAACTCACAAGTGCTTTATTGATTCATAATAAGTCAGTACATACAATGATAGTAATATGTTCGACCACAATAGCATGTCCAAAGACTGGAAACAAATGCAATATAAAGGAGTTTGGTCAGTTACCCAATGCCAACTGTCGACAACCGACGGGTTAAATGCCGATGCTAACACAATTTACCTTAATGCTTAATTACCCGACAACAGATTACTCAATCTTCTCTAGAGTTAATCAAGTTTGGGGTCTAGACTCGCCTAAGTCCAAGTGGCAATTTGTTTTTTATTTCTTTTGGCATTCCCCCATTGACCCTAAGAAGTCTTGTTTTAGATGGCTCCTTCTTTTAAAAAAGCTAGCTATTGGTTCCTTCTTATCTGCTAAGGGTCTCATGTCTATTAAGTGTGTTGTGTGCAATTTCTAAGAATCCTTTGAGCACTTGTTTTTTGAGTGTGAGTTTGCCCATGGTGTGTGGTCCATTTTCCTTGGCCCCTCTATTGTCTGGAACCACTGGCCTAGTCCTTCCTAGAGTGAGGTCCTTGCTGGTTTTGTAGAATCTTTTGACCTTAAGATGAACCGGTTCTGGTCTGTCTTTTCTTGTGAAGTGTTATGGTTTCTTTGGAAAGAAAGAAATGGAGAGGTTTTTCAGAACAAGAGGAGGCTTACTGGGTTTAATAATAAACTCACACATTTTTATATTATGTCACAAGTTTCTGTTGTCTTGGAGATCTCTAAAGACAGATTCATGACTCTGGTTCGTGAAGTTGTTCTGCAGATTTACAAGGAAGATATCCAGTTTGTCTAGTACTTCAAGAAACATATGGATATGTTGCATGCGAAGGAGATCAAGGCCTTGGTTCAGTACATGCAGAAGCTCAAACTTGAAGACTCAAATGTGCTTTCTCCTAGGACTAGGGAGAAAGGCACAGGAGAACAGTGAACAGGGTGGCTTCTTTTTTGTTACCTATAGACTGGCCTATGAGGCATTTTGTATTAATCCTCTTTATATGTTGTTCATATTGTAATACATAGTCATCTGACATAGGGCTACGGCCTGTCTTGATATACATGTGAAAAAGATATTGTACAAAGCAGGAAATAGAAGAAGAACAAAGCAAAATATATGTAAAAAACAGGGCACCTGATAGTATGATGTATATGTTTTGAACTATTAAAATATAAAAAATATACTAATTAAATTCTTTGTCCTGCTGGAGTAATTCGCTGACCTGCCACTGATGGAGAGAAAAATGTTTGAATTGATGCTTAGAATTATTGATTTGACCTTCCCTTTATATGCGATTTAGGGTAAGAGACATGTCCTTGGGAGTAATAGGTCGACTTGGTAAAATAAATAACAAATAGCTTCTTTATGATAGCTGACTTCTCACCTTGAACTTCTCTTCTTGGAATTTGAAATACGAAATTCGTTCTAAAACTCTTGCAAGGTACATGAATTTGGAAATTCGCTCACTGTCCTTGCTAGGGACAAGACCTAAAATCAAACTCACCTTGGTGATCGGCCTAGGATAAATTCAAAATGTTCTTACCAAATGTTCAAAATGTGGACTCGTTCTATGTTCTTTCAAAGTTCGCTCAATAGCCAGCCTAAGGACAAGGTTAAGACTATAAAACTGCTCGCTCAATGTCCTTTGGAAGGACAGCCTTCAAAAGATGGTTCGCTCTAAGACCGGTCAAAGGACAGGCCCCAAAAGGAATTTCACTTTGTGTCCTCTGGCTCCTCTCTAAGACCAAAATTAAATTGCATCATTTGATTTGATTGATCAAGGTCTGAAACAAGTAGTTCGCTCTATGACCGGCCTAAGGACAGGCCCTGTATCACATTTTCGCTCTATGTCCTGCCAAAGGACAGGCCCTAAATGAAATTTTTGCTCTTGGACCAGCCTAAGGACAGGCTCAAAGTATGAATTCATTCTTAGACCTTCATGAGGACAGGACCTAAAGTCAAATTCGCTTGGTGATCGGCCAAAGGATAGGTTCAAAATGTGCATTCAGTCTATGTTCTTTCCAAGTTTGCTCAATGGCCAACCTAAGGACAAGGTCAAGACTATAAACATCTTTGCCCAATGTTTTTTGGAAGGACAGTCTTCAAAAGACGATTCGCTCAATGTCCCTTCTAGGGACAGGACCTAAAACAAATTTCGCTTAATGTCCTTAGTAAGGACAAGACCCAAAGTGCAATTCTCTCTTGGACTCTTCTAAAGACATGACAAAACGCGAACCAAGAGACATACTTAAGTTCGGTCAACCCTCAGCAAGGAGAAGACTGCAAGCAATTTCGCCCAGTGTCCTTTGGAAGGACAGTCTTCAAAACATAACTCGCTCATCGTCCTTTCCAAGGACAAGATTTATATGGAAAATTCGCTCTCTGTCCTTGATGAGGACAGGACTTATAGTTGCTTTGCTGGCTGACCTTTCTAAGGACAGCTCCAAATTCACTCTTTGACCATGGCAAAGACAGGCATGATTGTAAACCAAGTTCTCTCTTAGACTCATACTTAGGTTCGTTTTACCAGCAGTAAAGTCGAGGCATGCAGATCGCTCCATGTCCTTAAGGAGGATTTCTCTCTATGTCCTTAGTAAGGACAAGACCCAAAGTGCAGTTCGCTCTTGGACCAAGGTAAGGACGAAGTTAAGATGTGAGAATTTAGCTCACCGTCCTTTGGAAGGACAAGGATAAGATAGGTGAATTCGCTCAATGACCTTCGAGAGGATGGGACTCAAAGACAAAGTTCGCTCAAAGACAAAGTTCGCTCTTGACCCTAGGCAAGGTACGGGACCTAGGAGGACACTATGCATTCAACCAAGGTTTGATTTAGCAACTTGAAGCGTGACCGGATAGTACACAAAAACCCTAGGAATGATCTAAATAACCCCTAATCACTCAACTGACCTGACCTCCTTCGCTCCACCTTGAGGAGATCCACCTGACTTAATGACCTTTGAGAAACTCAATCCCTTCAATGCAAAGGCTAATACACTAAAACGACCAACAACAAAACTAAAAGAGCTAACCCTAGAAAGCAAAAAGTGGGGGTCCCCATTTGCAATGGGGCGATGTGTGAATACCTTGCAACAGGAAGAAGCTCTCTTTGGCTCCGGTTTGCATAATGATGTCGTTCTTGATTCTATCAAACAAGTTAGTTTAAGACATACTTGGAAGGCTAGGTGTACTATTGTGTTCTCAAGCAACTATTTTCAGAAAACTAGTATTCTAATGCTTCAATCTGAGATATTTTTTCCGGTTGCTTTTTTGTTGTCAAAGCTTCCAAATTTATCCAAGAGAAACGTTTCAGCCATGGAACAGCTTCAGCAAATTCAAGACCAAGTGAATCACCTTTAGAGCACCTGCAATATGGATCTATGAAAAGTGTTTCAGCATAACTATCAACTTCATGTTTCTTTTGTATGATGCTATTTGCTGGCCCATCGTAATCTATACTAGTTTGTGAGGTATTTCTCCTTCTGCTACTTGTATTGTCTAGTGTAATGTAATTCTCTTCAGCTACTGGTTGTAGCTATTATTCATTGTACTCTTGTTTTGATTCAATAAAAAAAATGCAAGGGTCAAGGCTATTATATTAGTACTCACATTAGAAAAAAAACATATCTGCCCATTAAACCAAATTTAAAGTTATGATCGGGACAAAAATATAGTCACCCATTTATGAATTGACAAAACCAAGCAATTACCTTTAAAATGTTGTCAGCTTCAGCTTCTTTTTTCTTCATCTCATTTTCATTATTTTCTACATGTGTTAACAACCTTTCACATTCCATTGCTTTTGACATTACATATTCTTCCATACCATTTTTTACAGTATTGTAGCGTGCTTCAATCTGTCACAAACACAATGACTAGTAGGATTAAAATGGATGTTTTAATTGGAAAAAAGAGAGGTGGCTTCAAATCTTAGATGTTTCAATAAAAAATAGTAAAACATGAATCCACCATACTTAAAATATGGCAAGCCGTCAAGTTAATAGTTGCAACAATCAAAATTTCAAAAAACAATATAGTATGCTTAAGCAAAATCATAAGCATATGCTTTAGCATTTCTCTTGTATTGCAAACTTGGACAACTTCAAATTCTTTCTTTTAGCCTGTAATTTTAGTTTCCAAGTTTCTTTATCATTCATTATCAAGGTTCCTTAATACAAACTTATCTGAATTTTGAGAACGTTTTACAGGACCAATAGGGTATATGCACTTAGCAAGAACCTAATGTTAATACCCCAATCCAATGTCATCTAAACATGCACATGTCCAAATTCCCTTCAACAAAGCAAGTAAATTAAGCCTGCACTAAGGAGGTAGATCTATGTGTAAGTGTACTAATCTGCATGGATTATACTTCAGAAAGAATATCAAATCTAATATTGAATTATTGAATCTACTTAAGGAAGTGCATAAGAAGTTTTTTAAACCAACCAAACAGGAGAATCTGAGATTTGATCTTCCGAACATGAATATGAAAAATTAAAAAATGTACTATTTTAAAGGATTTACACTAATGGGCAAACCCATCCATGAGTGCCCTTAATATTGGTCGCCAATTAAGCCTTGAACTATAAAATTCAAAAACAATATAAACACCTATATGCTGTAAGAACTGTTCACCCATCAACCCCAGATATTCAAACTTCAAAATATCACAAGCAAAGATGAAAAACTCTTACTCGGCAATAAATCTTTTGGCCCAAAATTATTAAAAAATTGGGACTTGGCAAAAAATTGGGAAAAAATCGACAATAAATCAGCAAATTTATGGAACATTTGAAAATATATAATTTCTTAAAATATTCTAAAAAAACACACAAATACACTAAATTTATAGAACTCATCAGCTCTCAATTTGAAACTTGAAGGTTTTAAATTTTAATAGACTCTTCATTTTTTTAATTGAATTTTTTTCACACATGAATTTTTTTCTGTGCCAAGTGTTATGTTCACTGAGACGAGCTAAGAAACTTGCAACTGATGTGTCTAAGCGTTCTCTCTAGGGTCGAAGAGACCCTAGATATTTTGGAAGCAGAGAGTTTGTGAATATTTTGGAAGAGACCCTAGATATTAGACTGCGAATATACTACGAATTTACGATAATATCAAATTCGGCACGATTTTGACTGAATATATTTTAGACTGAAAAATGCATGGATTGAAATGCTGCAGTCACCATCGCTTCTCTCCCGCGTGAATGTCCGGGTCGTCTTCGCAGGTCGAAACAACGTAATCGCGAAATAAAATTTAGTGTTTTTTTTATACTTTCACATAAAACATTTTCATCTTTTTTAATGCCGATTTATAAACAATTTAATCGCAATTTATTACGATTTTTTATGTCAAAATCATGCCGAGTTTTTTCAAAAAATCGGCCACGATATTTTTGGCGATTTAATCAGCCCGACTTTTGAATCGAGAGAAATCACGATTTAAAAGATTTTTTCATCTATGATCACATGTACTCAAAATACCAATGTTGGATTCCAATAGGCAGTGTTCACAAGCTATAGATACATTGAACATGTAAGCGCAACACTACTTATAAACAAAATAAACTTGCAGCACTTAACAGACAATAGCCAAGTAAAGAGTTAAATATACAAGTAACAGAACTAAAGCTAACCAGTTCGAGGTCAAGGCATGAAGTTCGGTAAAGTCATTTCTTTATCTGCTAGTGCCCTTCTATTAACCGAAAGTCTTCCTAAAAGCATTCAAAACAAAATCCTTCCTTTTTGATCCTTACCGGCAACCTGGAAAGGTCGTTTTTCTCAAATTGATCTGCTATCCCCATGAAAAATGTCAGAACAAGTGCGAAAGTCAAATCTAGGGCAGGTGCAATATGAAGTTTGAACTTTTTCATCTCCTATCTCTATGCATAACCCAAAAGTTGTCCATAAAATTACCGATGAAGGTGCGATAATGAAAGTTTGAGCATTTTTCCTTGAGGCATCAATAATTTTTGTTCTCCCCGACTCTAAAATCGCCAGCAAAATCCCAGAATTGCTAAGTGATATTGGTGAATTGCGGAGATAGGATTTGATTTTCTTTTTAGGTGAAGTCGTGTTTTCTCCATGCCCTCCTTCGCCTGTTAAAGTCGAAAAAGACCCAATGAAATGCCAAATGTTGTAAAAACGAAGGGGGATTCTAGCGAGTTGAATTAAAATAAAGTTCGTGTGCCTTTCATATCGCCCTCTAAAGCCCAATATAACTTGTGGTGCCAAATCAAAAGAAAAAATAGGCCAAATTTTGATATTTTTTGAAGCTATTGTTATCGCCCTTTTTGCAAGTGATCCTAAAATCGCCGAATTTTATCCTTTTAAGTGTCAAGTGTTAAGTTAAATATGAAATAGGAGGAAGGGGGTTTCGATATGGTTATACGCATTCAGGGACTTTTTTGGGCACATTTGCCTCTAAATGCCTAACTATTCCCCTAAATGGTGAAATGTTAAGTTAAAAGAAAATAAGGGAAACTTTAAGTGAAAAGGCAAAAAGGTAAAAGTTTGCACTTTTGGCTCACAAAGCCGAAGATTCCCCTTTCAAATGCAGTGAGTCAAGTTTAAAAGACAAAAGAATATAAGGGGGTTTCGTTAAAAAATGTTGTGTTCATTTTGCACATTTGCCTAAAATCATCGAAATTTTCCCTTTAATTAGGCAAAGTGTAAAATTAAAATGAAGGGGAACTTTTGGCACTTTGCCTTCAAAATGCCTAAGTTTTCCCTTTAAAGTGGCACGATTTTAAGTTAAAAATGAAGCAAAGTAAAGGGGATACAAATTGTTTTAAAAAGTAAATATCTTTTATTTTCCCCTCTTATTCGCCGAAACAAAGCTCGATGTTGCCTTGACGACACTTAATATTTGTTAAATTTACTTAAATTTTTCGAGGTGATTAATTCAGGTTGAACTCGCTTGTGCAAATCGATGTCGCTGCAAAGAACCAAGGGGGAACTTAAAGTGCAAATTAAAGATGCGATTGCGATCAAGCCGGAAGGTGAAGATGCAGCGCGCAAGATCAAAATGGTGATCACAAAGCATTAAAGAGCCACCATAAAGTTGGTACCAAGGTGATGCTGTTGTGAATCTCTGAAAGGCATCAACACAACACTCAGAAGATGCATAGTTGGAAATTCCAGAAAATCAATTTGTGTATAAAATTGAATTGCCTTATTGTAAAACAGCTACCTATGGGCCCCGTTTAATGCATTTAAAACAACAGAGGTACACAAGTCAATTATTCTTCAGCTACTTGATTGACCAAAATTGATGACAAATAATTGTCAGTAGCTGAGGAAGTAGTTGAAGCTAGCAGTTGAAGCTAGCAGTTGGGAAGTTATGGAAGTTACTAGGCATGGGTTAAAGCTGCCAGACTTCTAGAAGGCAGATTGCAACCATTAGATGGTTTAAATCCTAGCCACTGATTCAAAATATAAAAATCTATCAAAGGTCAGTGCCTCTCTTTTGTAAAGGGTTAGAAATTTGAAGGTTAGACTTTGGTAGTTAGATTCTAGAGTTTCTAGATAGTTAGATTTAGAAGCTAGACAGTTTGCAGGTTAGAAGTAAAATAGGATTGTTGGAAGAAGTTGCTGTAATGGCAATTGAAATCAATATATGAACATTGAAGTATGGTGTTTGTAATTTTTTGTTTTCTCCTATTTTCGTGATTTTCTTTCAGCTAGTTAAGTAAAGTTCGGTGATTTTAATGGTGAAATGTGGGGGGGTATTTGATATGATTTCAAGTTCATACCATTGGAGGTCGGCTAATTGTCGGTCACCGTCTATGGTTAGTCTGAACCTTACTAGTGTGCTTAGTTCAACTGTAGGTATTCACCTTAGGCTATGCCAGAATTGGGTGCCTAAATGAGTACCTCCAGTTTGAAAATCCTTCAGCACTATCCCTGTGAAGTTATGAGTATATCTCTGGCGAAGCATGAGTTAGTTTATGGAAATCTGTCTACCCACAGCACCACCCATTGCGACCGTTGTACTTAGTATCCCTAGACCCTTCTCTTTTGCTTTTATTTCCATCTTGAGATCCACAACATCATCAGATGCAAGCCAGTTTATTGTAAACGGAAGCCCCCTTGTGTTACCAGCAAAACACATCCAACCGTTGAGTTATCCCGCAATCAAGACCTGACATTTGGAACCTTGAGGTTGTCCCCTTTGATCATCTAAAACAGCATTAGGGATTTCCTTATTCAAGAGAGAATAGGATACTCAGCATTCTATTTTGTGTTGACCGTAGAGAGTCGAAGCACGACTTCAACCACGTCAACAAGTTGTATCCAATAGATTTAGTCACAAACCAGCAAAAATAAGGACTGAAAATACTAATAGGATTCAAGGGATGAATTTATTTGCCCTCTTTTGTAAGTTGAATTGTTGAAATTAGGGTAAAGTGCTGAAAATGAAGGTAAAACTATAAACACAAAAACAGCAAGCTACAGTCATCGGATTGAAGCATGCACCTGGATCTCAGAAATATAAGCAGATTCGGATCTGATCCCTCAAGAAGCTCCTAAAATGTCGGGACCATGGTGAAATTCACCTTGTTCCTCTGAAATTTTCGCACACTAAAGGGGGATTGGTTTGTCTCTGTAAATAATGTCGATTCTGAAGATCACACCTCTGTACCTGTTTTCTACACACAAAAAGAAAGGGAAATAGGTTGGTAATAAGGGCTTGCCTAAGTCAAACCCTGGATTTGGAATTAACCATGAAATAGAGATAAAAGATAATTGAATTGTTGTAATTGTAGATTCTCCTTTAGAGGGAGATGCTGAATAATGACTGAAAACCAAATGATATACCTCTTTGTGAAGTTTTGCTTGTCTCCACACGATACTAGGGTTTCATGAAGTCTAACAAAATAGGATGTGAATGTCCACTTCAATGCTTGGATCTTGACTTTGTTGTTGCTCCAAGGCTTGAAGGAAGACTAATTACTTTCTCAATTGCTTGAATGCTTGAATGTAGTCGCTTGATATGTGTATGATGCTTGTGTATTTCGTGTGTGGATTAGCCAAAACAAAGGGGAATGCCTCCTTTTACACTTGCCCGTCGAAAAACTTACTCATTTTCCGACATGAGGTGACCCAGGGCTGGTTTTCCCTCAAATTTGAAAAGGCAAAAGGGGTTTAAAGAGGGGCCCAAATAGGAAGGACCAAGGCGTGGCGCCCTGGTCCTACCCCATTTTAGGACTAGGACAAGGTGCCTAGTTGATGTGTGAAGTCAAAATAAGGCCAAATTTGCATGATGCAAGCAGAATCACGTCCCAGTCAAGCCTAGGGGCACAAACGCTAAGGTAGGGACCCAAATGTGATCAAAATTGTACAGGGGTGCAATTTTAGGATGCTACAGTCATAAAAACTTCAAAATTTGACTAAGGCATTGAAAATTTTTCCTATCCCTCTAGAATGCGCCCAACCTCATGAAGGGAGGAAATGATAAAAATTGGTTAATTGTTTAAAAATTCCTCCTTCCCCCTCCAAGTGCGCCCAAGCATTCATGAAGTCACGGAAATTGAAAATTTGGCTATGTTTGAAAATTCCTCCGTGCCATCCCAAATGTGCCCAAACATTCTCAAGGCATGGAAATTCGACTGCGGATGGAGAAATTCCTTGTCCGAGCTCCAAATCCGCCCATCTCCAAAATGTTGGAAAATGATAAAACATCAAGGATTCATCTATCCAACTTAAAGACAACATCAAGACGTCAAGAGGCATGGAGGTCCAAGATGAGCAGATCCAGTTTATGACATCCAAGTTCAAGAAGAAATCCAATCTCAGGAAGTTCATAGAGGAAGAAATCCAATTCCAAATGTCGAGGAAGACATTCAAACTCCAAACATTCAGGCTTCAAGGCAATTTAGTCCTAGACCCCAAGGATCCAAAGTTCAATTGCAAGTGAGAAGAAGAATTTACAACATCTTGAATTTCCTCTTGAAATACAAGATCAAAAGTTAGAAGGAAAAGACTCATGGAATGATAGTCATCGACAAGGAAAGATATTCCAAGAAGGTGAATTCTCGAACCCAAGTAGGTGGAAAGAAGGAAATGATCAAGGAAGGATAATTTCAAAAGAGTTGATCAAAGTTAGAACCTTGGTCCAGATGATGCAATTTTGAATATCTCCATCACAATTAGTTAAAATGGAATATTCTTCGTGATGAGTTACTAGGTCCACATGGCATCCAACAGGCTGAGGTGGCAACCCATCACCTTCATCGACCAATAATGTGTTTCCAAACCATCATGGCAAAATTCATTGCATTTGCCACCAAAGAGAGGCATAGTGAGCGTGCTATTTTAGGCAATGAGCTATTAAATGCTTAGTGAGCGTGATGCCTCATTAATTGCCAAACCAACTACCTTGCACCTCAAGGGTTATTCTTGGTCAAACCCTAATTAGGGTTTGCATGGTGTAAACTTGACTCTTGATTTCAAATCAATCTTGCCCATTCATTTGTGGGAGGAGCTCTATAAAAGGCCTTGCCTTCTCATTTATAATTCATTAGATAGTTAGCTCATTAGAAGCAGAGAGCTCTTGCTCCTTAGAGTAGAAGCAGAGTAGGAGAAGGAGAAAACATTGTTGTAAGACTTCGAGAAATAAAATTTGATTTCATTGAAGATATGGTGGATTCATGTTTATTTCAACTTGTTGCATGTTGTTCTTCCAATTTCTCAATTGTTAGAAGTGCATTGATGTTAATGGAGAATGTGACAAATGTTTGATAAATTTCAATGGTTCATAATTTTTGCATAGATGATTTCTATTTGCAATGTAAAGTTAGCCTCAGCATTTCTATATGGATGCCTAACTTCGATCATTGAATGTACATTGTTTGTTATGATGGTGTTCATTATGATATGAAAATTCTTTGCATAACCCTTGGAAGATTGCACTAGTCCTGTGGAGTTGTTGAGCTTGACGAAGCAGAACTTCGTTTATGTAGAATTCGTCCACTGGAGCACTATTCATTGATATCATTGTCCTTAGAATTAAAATTAGATTTCTCTAACTCTTTCCCCTTTTAATTTCAGTTCATTCCAGTTCAATTTGTTCGAAGCAGAAGCATCACAAAATTGCTATATCCGATGAAGAAGTTCCAGCTAGTCAGAGCATTGAGAAGTAAAAGAACGATCCAAACGTAAGTCCCTTGGTGTTACCAACATGTTACATTAAGCCAAACAAGCTCATATCCAATATAAAGTCGCACGTTCGCTATAATGTCCCCTATTTATACACTATCAATTCCGAAGAGCAACATCTATATGACTACCTTAATTAAACATAACTAACTAATGCCCTGTAACATAACTTCTTAAAACTATGCCTAATCTCAAACTGTTTTGACCCTTTTTCCAGAAGGGGGCTCGGCTATCTAGGGCACTTGACACCAACTCTTAAGGTAGCCCAGATTACCGAACTCAATCCATTCACCCTTGGGGCCTGCAGCCCAGATTTCAGGAGGAGTCTTTCACCCTTCGGGCTTCCTATCGAATGGTTTTACTTTGTCTCTCCCTAGCAACACCCATCTCCCTTGAGGAATAAAAAAATACGGAACTGATTATAGTTTACGATAGTTCTAAGACATTTTGTTTACGTTTCAGTAATTATCAATTTATTTATTTATGTTTGATGCATTTAGTATCACTGTAAATCTGGTTAAGTACTCTCTACTTATAATTTTCAGAAAGAGATTACTAATTATTCTCTCTTGTATATATATTGTGTATATATATTCTTATAATTTTTCTCTCTTTATATATATCTTATTGATATCATGTCAAGTATATATATATATATGTGTGTGTGTATATCAAGCCAATGTAAATCTTGCTAACATCATTATCATATATAAATCTATTATTCTTTTCTGATTTAAATATAAATAAATGAATTAAATTATATTATCAAATATTTATGTATTTTCTAATAACCTAAAATTATTAGTACCAACACTACCTAAAAAGCATTAATTATATTTATGGCTGTAAGGGCAGACATGTGTCAGATCTGGTCTGCCACTGTATATGGAATTAAGGATGACTGTCATACGTATTCAGTTTATACTGATATCATACATATTAAGCACATTCCCATACATACCACCCTGATCAAGGATGTTACTGCCCGTAACTAAACCATAGTTCTGATCTGATCTGATCGGTGGTGATAATTTATATCTGTTTTCCACCATTTTAAACTTATATCTCTCTGATGGATATTCCCCCCTTTTGCCCGCGGGGTGTGATCTTCTTAAATCCTTCCATTGGCTGGAGAGTTGTGATTCTCTTTTAAAGTAATGACCGGTTGAAGGGAGAGTGCCTCTTCACGAATCGGTGCCTCTTCACGCTAACTTGCCCCTCTTAACAATGTTTTCTAATTAATTATTTATTAAATGAAATCGCTAATGTTTAGGGGAAATATTCATTATTCAAGAGGGTCGATCAAGTAATGGTTCCTTAGTTTCTATGAATCATTACCATTGTTCTGTGGCATCCGATTGCTGTCGACACGCAGTTGTGGCAGGTCCTCACTCTATATGAATTGTGAAGTCTTACTCCCGTAAGACAATTTTATATTTCGATTTAGGTGTTTCGCTTAGTATTTGGATCGGGTCATGACAGCTGCTGGGTAATATATGTTTTCTGAGTTCTGCAAACTGTTATCAGATTGAATGCTTGATCATTCTATAATCATAAGTATATTAGTTATAATTATTTTTAATTAATTAATATAAAATTATTAATTAAATGTTATAGAAATGACAGGTGTAGGTAAGAAGCGCTAAAACTGAGCCTGCACATCCAGATCTGATCTTTCGGAGCTTGGTAATGCGAATTTTTTTTTTTGACGCCTGCGGATTGGAGTTGTGGGCAGTTTGCACAGGGCTGCTCAAAGATCGTGGTGGTTACTAGGCACGATTTGCAGCATCCTTAATATTATATGCCAGCTGGGATTCAAATCGGAAATAGTCGAGTAAAGTGGCATCATGCGGAAAGATAGAGATAACTAGGGTTTGAAATGCCTCGGGCGACAGTAGTAGAAAAAAAGGGGATCACACGATTGAAGGTAGCTGGCGGCAAGGTTAGCATAGTCGCGTGATCGGAGACCAAAACGACAGCTAAACGCATAGCAATTGTGCCATATTTCTTGTCCGCGAATAACATCAAAATCGCGCGATTAAGGTTTTTAAAAATCAGCCAAGAGCTTTAAATCCTCGAGATCAACAACTAGGCAGCAGCAACCAAATAGAAGTTGCAGAGGAGGTGTGGGTTTTTGAGAGGAGCGCTTGCCATGCAGTCGCGGAGGTGTTGGGGAGATGAGGCGGTGGCAGATCCGCCTCCTCCCAAAGATCCGTTTGGCATGCACGCAGGACACATTCCGCAGTGGGTTTTTCGCGGAGGAAAATAGGTTGATGCCCTAGTTTCGCCTACTTGCGATGGCGGGGGAATCACATCTGACTTTCCTTCCTTTGTGTATTTCAAAGGATTTTTTCGGCAAAATGGAAATCGGGGTAAAAATTTGAGAAATTGGCAGAAGAATGGCCAAAAGCAGTTTCATCATGCTAGGGTTTTTGATAATAAGGCTCGGCTTGGTCTACCAAGAGACTCTGCTAATTCACAGCCATTAAAAAAGAGCTTGGAAGGTCAAGATCCGAATGTTGTTTTGCCCTCACAGCCTGCTTCGTCCCCGGTTCCGTTAATTGATGCCTCGGATGTTACTTTAGGAAAGAAGGCGCATGATCTTCGAGCTTTGGCAGTTGTTATCCAGGTTTGGGGTGACTCTCTTCCTCTGTCTCAACTCCATTATAAAATACATGCACATTGGTATGGCACTTTATATTTCCATGTTCTCTCTGCAAGTTCGTTCATTATTATTTTTGATTCTACATCTGCTAGAGATAAGGCATTGTGTGTTCCATTTTTCTGGCTTGGAAAAAATCTGATCTTTGTAGAAACTTGGAAGCCCTTTCTCGCTTCCTCTAGGGTTGGTCCAAAACAGGTCCCCACTTGGTTTAAATTTCCTTTGTTGCCATCAGAATTTGTTGAATCTGATATTTTAACTAAGATCGGGGATTCTTTTGGCAAATTTCTGTTGTCTCATTCGGCATTTGAGGATGGGGTAGTGGTGGTAAAAATTTGTGTTTTAATTTCACCTAAACTTTCTCCGCCGAAGTTTTGTAATATTCGGTCTCCTTTTGGTTATTGGCGTCAAAATTTGTTAAAAGATTCTGGGAATTTTGGCTGCTCTTCGGTGACTATGGACTCTCCTTTGTTTTTTCACATGGAAACCATACAATTTGGCTCAGGTGTTATTGAATCCTCTTTTGATAGGAATGCGGAGTTGTTTGTTTGGAGTAAGAACCGTTTAGATATATCTGCTGCTAATTTACCTCCCCCTAAAAAGGCTACGTTCATGCCTAAAGCTTCGGCAGAGGCTTCTCTGCGTTCTATTCCTCCCCCGAGGATTGGATGTGTGAAGGGTTCTTTTTTGAATAATTCTAATGTTGCTAATGATGCTTTACTTACGAGAAAGTCTTCTGCTGAGCTTGGGAAAGTATTAGGGTCTGAGATACAATTTCCTGAAGGGCTGAATACCTCAGTACATCTTGGGGATGTTGATGTTGTCCCAGATGAGCAGCTTATTGCTCAGGTGCAAGATATTGCTAATACAAATAAGGTCTCTCTCAATTCTGATCTTGCCAATAAAGTGATTTCGTCAATCTCAGTTGATTTGGGTACTCTCAAAAATGACTTGGTTGCTTTTCCCACTACAAATTCCTTTGATGTTCTTAATTTGGATAAAGTCGTAGTGACATCAAATCCTAGGCCATCTTCGGCTCACATTCTTCTGGAGAAGGTAGAGGGTCGAGTGGCTTCGGCTCTAGAGGATAGATTTCCTCCAGACACTTCTTTGGGCAATTCTGGTCTTCCTGTAGTACAAACCCCTCTTTCTCCCACATTGTCAACTCCTGGGAAAAGAGGTCGTAAACCCAAATCTATTAAAACTAATCTTGAAATTGATGCGGGAATTCAGTCAACTCTTCTTTCCTCTTTGGAAACTTCCAGAAAGAAGAGATCCAAAAAACCCTTTAGTCCACCAATCACAAGAGGCTTGGCGACTAAGCGTAGTCTTCACAAGACCTTTTTGGCAAGTAAGGTTTCTTCGGTTTCTTTGGAAATCTCGAGGGGAGCAGATGCCTCCCCTCAAGGCCAATGAGGATTTTATCCTGGAATGTTAGGGGCTTAAATGCCCCTAACAAGCGATGCTTGATTAAGTCACAATTGGACTTAATGAAGTGTGATGTGTTCATGATTCAAGAAAGTAAGTTAAATCTCTCTTCGGCTGATAGGTTATTCTCTTCCTAGAAAGTATGGAATTTTTGTGCTTCTCCCTCTTCAGGTGCTTCTCGGGGTCTTGCGTTTCTTTGGAAAGATTCTAGTGTTCATTTCTCATTAATTGCTTCTTCATCCAACTGGATGCTTGGTCTGGTCAAAAGTAGGATATCTAACTTAAAATTTTGGCTCTTTAATGTTTATGGGCCGTCTGGGGTTTTAGAAAAAAGAAACCTTTGGGAATTTTTGGCTTCCCTTGCTGCCCAGTTGCGTAACGTTTTTCTAATTTTTGGGGGGGATTTTAATGCAATTACTAGTTTGAATGAAAAGGCTGGGGGAATCATCCCTAACAAGCATTCTATGTCAGATTTTTGCTTCTTCATTCAGTCTTTAAATTTGGTTGATTGTAAACCGCTTAATGGGACATTTACATGGACCAACATGCGTAGGGACTTTTGCCAAATTGCTGAGAGATTGGACTGTTTCAGAAAACTGGTTCAGTTCGGGACAAGACTTTGTTTCCTCATTTCTCCCCTTTACTGGCTCTGATCATCTTCCTATTCAGTTTACTATTTTTGAGGACAAGGCTCCTTGGAAGTTACCTTTTAAGTTTGAGCCAATGTGGTTTCGGGATCAATCTTTCCTACCTTCATTAAAGCAATGGTGGTGTTCTGCTCCATTCTTTCTTGGATCCCGAATGTTTCAGCTTGTTAAGAAGATGGGTTTCTTAAAACATAAGATTAAGGTGTGGAATGTATCAAATTTCAAGAACATTTTCGGGGAAAAGGCTCGGATTCAGGAAGAAATTGAACAAATTAATAGGCAGAAGTCTAGAGATCTTTGGCTTTCCGATGGGGATAGAAATATTAAGTTTTTCCATTCCTCGACCAAGCTCAAGAGGCAGCGTAATCGAATTTCCTGCACTACTGACTCTAATGGAAACAATTTGGTAGATGAGGAAGAGATTGCTTCCGAAGCTGTTAGGTTCTTTAAGTCACTTCTTACAGTGGATCCAATTGCGTTAGATAATGAGATTGTGCAATCGATCCCCTCTTTAGTTTCTCAAGAAGATAATAAGAAGCTTATGGCTCCCTTTACTCTAGCTGAACTGAAAGAGATAGTCTTCTCCATGCATCCGGAGAAGGCCCCGGGTCGGGATGGGTTTACGGCACTATTCTTTCAAAAGTGTTGGGAGTTTATAGGGAATGACATATTGCTAGCCTTGGAGGAATCTAGAAGAAATAGGTCTATTCTTAGAGAGCTTAATACTACTCTTATTGCTATCATTCTTGAAGGTGGATAATCCTACTTCGTTCTCGGATTTTCGTCCGATTGCCTTGTGTACTACTTTATATAAAATCTTTACTAAGGCAATTTCGGTTAGGCTATCTAGGCTCCTCCCTCGGATTGTCTCCCTAGAACAGGGAGGATTTGTTCCTGGTCGAGAAACATCTGAAGGTGCGATTGTAGCTCACGAAGTTCTACACTCCATTTCTCAACAAAAGGTTTCGGCTATGATACTTAAGCTAGACATGCTAAAGGCTTATGATCAGGTCAATTGGCAGGCTCTTAGGGTTGTTTTATATCATCTGGGATTTTCGCGTTGCTGGGTTAAGTGGGTGTTTTCTTGTATATCTTCTGCTCGCTTTTCAGTTTTGGTTAATGGTTCCCCATCAGGGTTTTCTGCTTCCTCTCGGGGACTTAGGCAAGGGGATCCTTTGTCTCCTTTTCTATTTATCCTTTTGGCAGAAGCATTAAGTAGGGCCATCTTTAGTGCTACAGCTTCTGGTTTATGGTCAAGTATTAGAATAGATGGCCTCCCTTCTCCGCAATCTCATTGCTTGTTTGCAGATGATACACTTCTGTTTGGGGCAGCCTCTCTAAGGGAGGCTCGTGTTATTAAGAAAATTATTTATGATCATGCAGCCTTTTTTGGACAAAATGTTAATAATCATAAATCCAAAATCTTTTTTGTGAATGTCTCCCCTCTAGTTAAAAAAAGACTCGTCCGCTTTTGGAGTTTTCAAGTTGGGACCCTTCCATGTGTATACCTGGGCATTCCTTTTTTTCTAGGGTCAGATAAGGCTTCCTTTTGGAACAAAATTGTTCATTCAATATCCTCTCGAATCTCTACCTGGAGTCATAAGTGGCTGACGATGGCTGGTAAAATTCTTTTAATTAAGTCAGTTTTGAATGCCATCCCCACATATTTGATGTCTGTTTTGCAGGCTCCCCGCCAAGTTATTAAGAACATTAGGGTCTCCCTTAGGACCTTTCTTTGGAATGATAACTTGGGTGATAAGCCGAGGATTCCTCTCTTGGCTTGGGACAAAATTTGTCGTCCCAAAGAGCTGGGGGGTGCGGGCATTTGTAATTTAGCTACTCAGAATAAGGCTTTGGGGGCAAAATTGGTTTGGAAGTTATATGTTGACCCTCATAGTAAATGGGCTACCATCATGTTTGCTAAGTATTTAAGGGGTGCTTCCAGAGAAAGGATTTTTACTGCTTCATGTCTTCCAAAAGGTTCGGCTTTTTGGAATTTTTTGGTTTCATGTAGGATGGTTATTTTACCACATCTTTCCTAGGTTGTCAATAATGGGAAGAAAGTTCGGTTTTGGGATGAAGTCTGGAATGGGCACTCTACCCTTTCAGTCATCCAAGACTGGTCCCCTTTGTCTGGTATTCTATTAGAATTTTGGGGGCCTTTTGTTGCCGATTATTTTGACATTGTCTCCTCTGGTCCTTGTGTGATTGCGAATTGGAAGATTATCCCTCCCTTGTCGGTTGATATTAATCTTATTCTAGCTTTTGTGGAAGAACTTCACAAAAGGCCCCTTGTTTTCCAAAATAAAGAGGACTCCTTGGTTTGGATTAACAGTGCTGCTGGTTCTTATTCAGTTAAAGAAGGTTATAATTCTTTAGTTCAGACTTCTCCATCCCCTTGTTGGCCTACTAAGCTTTTTTGGCACCCGGCTTGTCTTCCTAAAGCAGGGTCATTTGCTTGGTTTGCAGTCCAAGATAAGGTTCTCACCGGAATGCGCTTGGACAGACTTGGGATTACGGCTGTATTTCCTTGTGTTTTTTGTGGTCATTGTATGGAATCCATGGATCATCTTTTCTTGTTTTGTCCATTTGCTTCTAAGTGCTGGTATTGGTTATTTGGCATGCTTGGCTAGTCTTCTGCGATAGGTCCCAATCTTCTTTCGCATTTCATGGCCTGGCCCTTGTTGTTTTCCTCATCATACTATTCATCCCTTTGGGTTGTGGCCCCATCACTGGTAATTTGGAATATTTGGCTTGAAAGAAATTCTAGAATTTTTAATCATAAAAATGCCACTTTCTCTGAAGTAATTGGTAAAATTCAAACCTCCATTAGTGAGGTGGTTCTTTCGTTCATTCATAAAAACTTAAATCATCTCAGTTCTTTCTCTCATTGGGATAATCAGGTTACTTGGAAATGGTCCGCACTTCGTCTGATGCCTTCCCATCGGGCTGTATCAGGAGGTCCATCTTCTTTGGTTAAACGAAAATTGGCTAGATGGACTCCCCCTCCATTCCCTTCATTCAAACTTCAGTTTGATGGAGCCTCAAAGGGAAATCCGGGAAAGTCTGGTATTGGAGTAGTTATTTTTTATCATTCTTCAAAAGTCATCAAAGCTGTGGGTAAACAAATTGGACATGGTACCAACAACACAACTGAGTTTTAGGCTTTATCCTTTGGGCTTGATATCACTCTTTCATTAAACATTAAAGACATTGTTATTGAAGGCGATTCCACGATCGTGTTTCAAGCGGTTGTAGCCAAGAAACGTCTATCTTGGCATCTTCAATATTTCTTAGATCACATTCTTCAGCAGTTAAAATGCTTTTCCACTTTTTCTATTTCGCATTGTTTTAGGGAGATCAACATCATTGCGGATTTTTTAGCTAATAAGGCTGTTGTGGAGGGTGTCGATTTCCTGGAGGTCTCTCCCTCGGACATTCCTGCATCTTGCATGAAGATGCTTTCTTTATAGGTGGTCCTCCTTCTTGAAATCCTACTTCACTATCTATGCTTCGTTAGTATATATAGTAAAGATGTTGGCCTTCGTGACAATTTTGTGCTATTGATACCTTTTGTTAGATTTCATTCATGGGGTAGGAAATTGGTTGGGTTTCTTCTACTGGTATGAGATGCCTAATGTATTTGTACCTTCTCATGTCTCCTTGCTTTATGTGATGGTTACTTCCCTATATGGCTATAGGGCCTTATGGCAGCATTCTTGTTGTAGTCATATTTGGTAGTTTCTTCGAACAAAGTCCGGAGGTAGAAGGGGTACCTTAAGCACTTGTTTTTTCCTCTTCGCTTCATTTGGTATCATGATCTATTGGTGATTCAGGTAGTTGTTCTAATGATTGGGGATATTATGCTATTCGCTAGCTTTATCATTGTGTGATCATCCTCATATTAGCAGGTTTCTTTCATGATGTGATAATTATGACATGGTGATCCTGTTCTCAGTTATATTGATTTTTGGTGGGCACTTATGGCTATCATTCGATCTTTGTCTTGCTTTTCACTCTAACATCATGTTCTGTTTTCTATGGAGAATTCTTGCCAAATTCGGCGGATGGTGGCTTTTTCTGAGGAATTGGAAAGAGCGGTTAATGTGGTATTGCAGAGGATTTCTTATTTTGATATTATTCCTTTAGGTTACTACATTGGATTATTCTTTGGTTCGGTCTCATCCTCCTCCCTGAGGGTCTTCAATATCCTTCCCTGCTTCTTATTTGGATCTGTCTATGTTTTCTCACCATATTTGTGATGGCAGGACCTCTTATTCTTGGTTCTCTCATGGCTCTGAGTTTTGTTTTCTTCAGAGCTTTGGATTCTTGTGGTGTTTAGACAGGCTGGATTTGGGGTGATGGCTCTGATCTTTGGTGGACATTCTTGACTCCATCTTCAAATGCTCCCTGTTAGACTGATTCTTACAGCTTCCTTTATATCTAATGTGGATGGCAATGCATTCCAATGTATCTGGGGGGTTTTGGTATGCCTATGGGCTTTTTGTAATGGGTAGATAGGCTTATGTTTTCTTGAGCAATACCGAAGGCTTTTCTTACTGGTTCTTTCCCTTCAGTGCTCTTTGAACCAGACACATGTAAAAATATATATAATCAATATAATTTTAGTGGTCTCATCCACTTTTATCAAAAAAAAAAAATATATTATTAATTAAATAATTACTGTTTATATTTATTTTTATTTTTATTTTTTTAATGCGTGGTAAACTTTTTAACGTGACCGGCGATGCTGGTATGACACACCCTTCGGTTCCACGTGAAATGCTTTTGACCCAGATTATGAACCATTGAGGCCACAATCGAGGGACTTCATCCCCACACTTCACTTGTTCAAACCTGTGAGCACAATGGCCCAACGAAGACACAAGGCCTGCGAGCACAATGGCCCAGCAAGGGTTTGGTGGTGTCTTCACCAACGAAGTGTTTTAACCGCGACAATACATATACATGTCCGAAGACAATTTACTATTTTATTAATATGTAATATTCATTTAAAATAATTTCAAATGTTATAATATTAATTTATTTTATTTGAATATTATTATTAATAATATATCTTAATTAATAAATATCAATTAAATAATGATAAATAAATATTTAATAATTTTAAGTAATCATTCGTTGACAATTATTATATTAATTAATAATATCATAGATAGATAGATAGAGCAATCACGAGGGAATATGACATTCGCAGTAGGACCCTGGGAGTCACTTGTATGATCTTTCACAATCTTAGCATACACAGGATTTTGCTCATGAAGATAGAGTGTCGTTTGGAAACTTTATTCTGTATTAGTGTGATCACAAAACACCTATCAACAAGTACGAAAGGAGGTCTCTATTGTGTGCTCTCCTCTAAGTAAGATTATAAATCAGATAATCATCTATCTCTTGCTTCGACCTGTATACTTCAAGAGGAACACAAACTCTGGAACCTCAAAAGGTTTCTAAAATTTTGAGTACGGTGGGGATTGGCTATTAAAATAACTTAACTAAAAGAAGCTTAAAAAAAATTTAAACTAGATACAATGTGTTAAATCTGCAATGGCAATTCTCTCCCTTTTCTCTTTCTAGTTGCTTTCAGTATTTTTTTCTTTAAAAGTTGCCTTTTTTATTTTAATACATCAAATGTTGCAGGCTGTCCAGCCCAAAAAAGAGGGATGTCTTATCCAAGTCCCAAAGTTCATTGAATATTTGGGACATCAGCTAGATCGCTGGGAGCGTCTCTACGATATACTGCTTTCTACAGTTGCTTAAAGAGCAATATGTGATGATATAATTCTTAGACTCATTGTTACTCTTAAGGATGTAAAACACCAAAAGTCAAGTATACTATTTGTGTTGTGGCTAATTTGATATACTTCAATATAACACCAATGTCAACATTATGAGTCTGAATTAACTCTTTTGTTGAAGATAGATGAAATGAATTAATTTTAGAGTAAAATTAATTTCTTTAGATAGACATCTTGTTAGTTGAATTAATCAATATTTATATCTTATACTATTGTTGAATGGTGATTCACAATGCACATGTTAATTATTTGGTTTTAATCATTATGACATATGAGTTATTTTTTTATCAATGTTATGCAAAGATTTTGGACTAACTACATTATTTTGACTTAGCAAATACAGGAAGTCGTCATCCTCTGAAAAGGGGGGGAAAGTATCATTAGAATCAAGAGGTAATAGAAGAAGGATATAATGCCATCTAGAAACCTCTAAGAAGAGAGGGAAAGTATCATAAAAAAAAAGAGGTAATAGAAGAAGAATATAATGCCATCTAGAAACCTTAATTGTAAGTTTAAGACTTGCTGAGATGAGTAGGGTTTGGTACCTTCACTCAATGTCCATCTAGGTAAACCCTATTGGTGAGTCTAAGTGGATAGGATTGTTTTATCTTTGTCATAGGTTACACTTTTCCTTTTAAGAAAATTATTAATTTAAAACAATCAAACAAATAATTAAGACCTTTTTATTTTATCCTTATATGTTTCTTAGGACAAAATAAATACCTTCATAAACACATGTGAATATTATTAAAATATTATTTTACATATATATATATAAATAAATGTATGTATATATATATATACATATATATATATAAATAAATGTATGTATATATATATATATATATATATATATATAAAAATATATATATACTTATATATGTAAGTAAAAGCTTTAAATCTTTTCACACATAAACAACATGCATGCCTTATAAACCTTGCCACGATTGAGTGGAATTTGTTCCACGAACTAAGTTCGAATAATATCGAGGCTTACCACTCTTGGAATAACTTTATAAGAGAAAAATAACAGGAGCCATCAGCTCATATAGCCAATGAAGATGATTTTAATTGCACACTTAAATTTTTACTGAGCTTATGATCACCGCCTTCACCAATAAAGGAACGGGAATATAGCGGCATGGTTAGAATTCCATGAAATGAAACCTAAATTACCTTGAAACAATTTGGAAATGCATATCTCTGTTTTCATTTAATCAATAAGGAAGAAGTTAGGAATCCGTAAGTTATATACGGAGAAGAGAATTATTTTGAAGACCACGGGTTTTCTTTTTAAAGAACTTTGTTGGCGGCATTATTGTACACGGGAATAACATTAGTTAATTATGTGTAATTATTTTGGTTAGTTAGCAACCGAGGGGTGGTAGTTGCGGTGCGACGGTTGGCGCTCGCACCCCCTCGGTACCCTTTTATACTTCGGAATGTAACTTGTAACATACACTAATTATGAATAGAACATCTGATATACTTTGTCTGATATTTACGACATTATTCTGCATTATGTTCTGTATGCCTTAAGTTATTCACCCAAGAGGGCAAACATTTGGCGCCGTTGCCTAGACGTACTCAGGAACGGAAGACACACATGGCGCACAGACACAATGGGCCTACCCATTGGTGAAATAAACCCAGAGGCTGACGACGCGCGAATAGAACTTTACACAGGAGAAGACACAGCAACGCGAGAATTTTCAATTTTGCTACAGGTAGCCATTCAGACCTACGTCCGACGAGAGGCGGCGGAGGCAGAAATCCCACCAAGTGTCGTGTGGACAGCACTGGAGGTTAGCCCGACACTAAACCGGTTGATGAACCACCTCCCCCGGTTGCTTGCATAGGCATCGCTGGCACAACAGGCCCGCCTAGAGGAGATTGCCCAAGCAGAGCGACGACAACAAATCCTGCAACGCTACGAAGAGAACAGCTGACGGGAAACGGAACGAGATGGCGCCAGGCCAGGAGGGAATTGAACCTTGAACTTCTTATTTTCAAATAAAAGTGTCATTGACACGAGTTGTATTTGAGCAGATGAATTAATAAAAGACATATTTTGATTTATGAATTGTGAGTTATGGGAATGTTGGACAATTAATGCCAAACCTATTGAATAAAGACAGAAATAAAAAACCAGAAACGAACGAGTGGGAGGCCGCGCAAAGGGCCTTGATTCTGGAGCAGCAAGTAGAACGTGGACGGAGGCTGAGGCAACTTGCCGAAGGACGACCTGCCGAAGGGGGGCCCGAGGGGAACCAAGGAGGTGTCACGGAGGTTGCAGAGGCCAACGGAAATTTCTACGCATCGCAAGATCATCGTGGGACGCGGAGCCACGAAGAGTTTCTGGAAGAAACAAGGTTACGGCGAAATCTAGTTGAGGAGACTCGGGATCAGTTTAGAAACTTATCCCTTACGCCACGGAGTGAAGATCACCAACGAGAAGCAGGAGTGGGCGCGTGTGAGGGCAAAGGGGAGGGCAACCGTACAGGTGTAGGTGCCACACACGACAGGCAAAACACCGTACCTCCAGTCATCCACGCAGGACACACCACCAACGCCATCGGAGGAAGCAGCACAGGGCCACAGACACAGACACAACCGCCCTCAGGAAGACGACCAGGGATGGCGAGAACAAAAATTGCCAAAGTTCACAAGGGACGGCAAGGAAGACCCCTTACGGCACTGCCGTACATGTGAAACCATTTGGTCTGCCAACGGAGTGACAGACCAGAATGATTGGGTACAGCAGTTCCCAATCACGTTACGTGGAGTTGCCATAGATTGGTACTCCGATGTAGATAAGCAAAAAGTGGCCACGTGGGCCAACCTACAGAAGGAATTCACAGAGGAGTTTCGGTTGCTCCGTGATGACAACGAAATTGTAACAAAGATATACAGTACCAAACAAGGTACCAAGGAGACAGTACGGGCATACAGTAGGAGATTGAAGGAATTGTTGGGCAAAATGGAGAGCCAACCAGCTGAGGGCTTGAAAAAACGATGGTTCGTGGAAGGATTGAAATCCTCCCTACGGAAAAAAATGAAGATTGTACCCCTGACATCATATGACGACGCCTATAACAGGGCGATGGACCTAGAGAGCGAATACAAAACATCAAGGAAGAAGAAAAGTAATAAATATTCATCTGACGATGATGAAGATTCTGACGAGGAAAGCAGTAGCGGTGGCGAATCGAGTAAAAAGGTACACGTGCTCCAAAAGGACATGGAACGAATGCTGAAAGAATTCAAAGCCATGAAAGGGAGTACAAGTAAGACGAAAGAAAATGAAGTGTGGTGTACCGACTGTAGGAGTGACAGACACACCAAGGGGTCCTATCCCAAGAAGGCTTTCTGCGACATTTGCCAGATTGCGGGACATTTGACAAAGGAATGTCCCTACAATATGAAAACCAAGAACCAACAAGTTCTCTTCATGCAAGAGCAGCCGGCCGCCAGAACTTCGCAAACCACCAACAATAATGCATCATCTGGCGGATATCGGAACAACCGGCGAGGGGGGAGAACCAATAATAATAATAGGAGCCGAATCCAATATGATGCAAAGGGACGGCCAATGATCCAGTGTCGAGCCTACAATCAATGGGGCCACTTTGCTAGAGAATGCACCTCATAAGAAACTCCACAAAAATTATGCAAATGGTGTGGGCCTAGAGACCACGATGATGGAACGTGCCCAAAGTCTGGAGTAAACCTGCTCAACATCGACAGGACGGAGGAACGGGTATTGGCAATCACACGGTCGCAGGCAAAGAAGGCCACATACCTGGACCCTCACACAGAGAAGCAGCCGGTGCTGGAGGCCAAGGCGGAAGTGGCGAAGGAAATGTTGGCACAAAGGAGCACCCAGGAAGCGGTAAGTACCTCCCAGTCTAAGGTGGAGGAGAATATCCTGAAGCAAATGCTGCAGATTGAAGTGCCAGTAAAAATGAAGGACCTCCTGGAAACGATGCCGCAATTACGTACGGCACTCCTACGTACAGTCCAAGTAACCCCGCACAGTCAAGCAACCCGGGATACGGATGGTACCGGCAGAACACCTACAGACCCATTGGTCCTGACACTATACAGTGGCCGGCACCCAGCAGTGGTAGAAATGGGAATACTGGGAACCATTCTGACTGACACTATTGTCGACGTCGAGTCCGAAGTGAATGTGCTTCCAGAAGAAACCTGGAAGCAGCTTGGCAAACCAACACTATGGCCATCAACCTTTAACTTACTGGGAGCGGATCAACATGGTATCAAACCCCTTGGAACGTTCATGGCGCAACAAGTGACCATCGCGACACAACCATTTGTCCACGACTTCGTGGTGATTCCGCTAGCCAAGAAAGGATACGACACCATTCTGGGCAGAGGGTGGTTGGTGGCAGCCAGGGTGAATCACAATTGGAAGCGTAACACGTCAATGGAGAAAGCCGGGAGAAAATTTATTATCGACCTGAAAACACAACTTGTGAGCGAAGAACTTGCGTCAGAGTCGGAATTAGACGGCGAAGGCGGAGTTGACGGAGGAAAATACGGAAGGGAACCGAACGAGGAAGGCGTTCTCGGAATTCAAGGATGTTCTAAGGACGAGACCGATTCCCTTAATGGGCTTTTCCACTGGCAAATGGAGGACTACAAGTTGCTGTATGGGTGTAACATGTTGCAAGTAGACGAGGATCGAGACAAGAATGAATTTCCGCCAGCGTAAGGGGAATACACCGAAGGGGATGCCCCAGTCAACGAAGTACCAGCACACAGGTTTGACATGACAAAACCAATCTGGTACGAAGAATTCGTAAAACCTACAAACCTCGGCATGGAAGCAGAGCCAAGAAACATCCTGGTTGGCGACGATTGGAACCCAGTCCTGAAAGCCGCTGCGTTTAAAATATTCATGGAATACAAGGATGTATTCGCTTGGACGTATAAGGACCTCAAAGGGGTGCCACCAGAACTGTGCGTACACAAAATTTCACTCGTACCTGGGGCTGTACCTGTACAGAAGAGGCCATACAGAATGAATAAAAACTATGCGACAAGAGTGAATGATGAAATTGAACGCATGCTCGAAGCCGAGATTATTTTTAAAGTGCAGACAAGCGAGTGGGTATCGCCCATAGTGATATCCCTTAAAAAAGAGGCAAACCAGATACGAATCTGCGTGGATTTCAGATGTCTTAAGGCGGTCACCATAAAAGACCCGTTTCCAATACCATTCACGGATAGCATCTTGGAAGAAGTGGCCGGTCATGTAATTTATTCATTCATGGATGGATTTTCTGGGTATAACCAGATATCCATCGCCGAAGAAGACAAATTAAAAACCACCTTCATAGTGGAGGATGGCGTGTACGTGTATAATCGAATGTCGTTCGGATTATGCAACGCACCAACGACCTTTCAACGGATAATCCTTCACATATTTGAAAAGATGTCAGTAGGGAACTTCAGGGCATTCCTGGACGATTGGTCCATCTACAGTAACCAAGTTACACATTTGGCCGCACTTGGCGAATGCATGGAGAGATGTAGGCGAGCTCGCCTAGCACTCAACCCCAAAAAATGCAGATTCATGGTGCCTCAAGGGAAGCTGTTAGGACACATAGTGTGTAAGGCTGGACTCAAGACTGATCCCTTTGGACAAGCTGACAAGGAAAGGTAAACGGTATATATGGGGGACGGCTCAGGAGGAGGCCTTCCAAGAACTGAAGTCACCGTTGGTGGGTGCGCCAATCCTAACATATCCTGACTGGGACAAAGAGTTCCACGTACACGTTGACGCATCCAACTTTGCCATAGGGGCCACCCTGGCACAGGTTGGCGACCACGGGTTAGATCACCCAGTCTACTTTGCAAGCAAACTCCTGTCGAAGGCAGAGAAAAATTATAGCACCACAGAAAGGGAAGCTATCGGGATGGTGTACTCCGTCCAGAAATACTTGCTCGCCACCCCGTTCACATTTTACGTGGACCACCAGGCTTTAATGTATCTGGTAAACAAGCAATTTATCCAAGGACGAATCAGCCGATGGCTACTATTGCTGCAGGAATTTACATTCAACATTATAGTAAGACCTGGGAAGAGCCATGTGATAGCTGACCAGCTGTCGAGAATCCAGTCAGGAGAACCAGCCGAAGGAGTGAACGAAGATTTTCCAGACGCTCACTTATTTCGCACCGCGATTCTCTCCGCCTAGTACGTAAGCGTGGGGGAATATTTGTCGACATCACAGTTCTCGAGGGAGATGCCACCAGGAGAAAGAAGGAAACTGCTACTCAGGAGCAAGACATTCCAACTCATTAATGCCCTATTGTATAAAATGGGGCCCGATCAGATCCTACGACGATGCGTCCTAGAAGAGGAAATTTCGGGCGTCTTAAAGGAAGCACATGAAGGGCCCACAGGTGGACACATGGGGCCCAACACCACAGCGAGGAAAGTTCTGTTGGCAGGACTGTGGTGGCCGACACTACATAATGACGCCAGGGAGTGGGTAACAAGCTCTGATACATGCCAACGGGCCGGACGGCCATTAAAAAGGGATTTTATGCCCCTCAACCCATCGAATGCCCAAGAACTGTTTGAGAGATGGGGATTGGATTTCGTCGGACCATTAAAACCAAGTAGAGCCCGACGATGCAGATACATTGTGGTGGCAACAGAATACTTGACCAAGTGGGTGGAGGCACGGGCCTTACCTGACAATTCGGCGGTCAATACAGCAAAATTCATCTATGAACACATCATTACGCGGTATGGGATTCCAATCCAACTGACAAGTGACAAAGGAGGCCATTTTGTAAATCACATAATCTGATTGCTGACAACGGAGTTTAAAATCTTCCACCCCTTATCAAGCCCCTACTATCCACGGGCGAACGGGCAGGCCAAGGCGACCAATAAAATAATAATGTCGGTGATATATAAGTCTTGCAGAGTGGAGAAGGATGACTGGGAAGAACGCCTACCATCAGTACTTTGGGCATACCAAACAACTTACAAGGTAACTACTGGACAGACTCCCTTCCAGCTAATGTCTGGACAAGAAGCCGTGGTGCCAGTTGAATTCATGGTGCCGAGTCTCCGGATCGCCAAAAATAATCAACTTGGAGACATGGAAAGCCTGAGGGAGAGACTGTAAGCTTTGAACAAATTGGACGAACGAAGGATGATGGCTCAATGGCCGAAAGAGACAGCCCAGCAAAGACGGAAGGTTTGGCACGACAAGCACCTCCGGCGAATGAAGTTTACTCCCGGACAGCTAGTTTTGAAATTCAACGGGAAGAACGAAATTAAACCTAGGAAATTCAGAGTCCGATGGTTGGGGCCCTTCCGGATTCGCGAGGTCAATACGAACAGGGCGATTAAGTTGTGGACGTTGGACGGGAAGGAGATACCAAACGCAGTCAAAGGGTCGAAATTAAAGGTCTATCACGAACGGAGGGAACCGGGACCGAAGGTGGTCACCACACACAACCCGTGCAACATTAAAACACCACCCGCGCAACATTAAAACACCGCCCGCACGACATTAAAACCCCTTCGCACAACATTAAAACGAAAAAAAAAAAAAAAAAAGAGAACACGCCGCACAACCCGACCACCACGCGACACGCAAGGGAAGAGGAAGCTCAGTCCGCACACGCACCGCACTTAAAACACCCGCGCGAGGCAAACAAGGGAACATAAACCCTCGCGCAACGCACAGCAGGGAAAAAGAAGCGCGCAACGCACGGCAAGGAAAAGGAAGCACGCAACGCACAGCAAGGAAAAAAAAGCACGCCACACAGCAAGGAAAGAGAAACACGCCGTAAAAGGACACCACGCAGGCCACGCACAGGGGAGAAAAAGAAAAAGCAGCCCGCACAGCGGCAGCCATACACAAAAGAAGAGGGCCGTTACGAAGGTGTACGATTTTTTTTAAGAGGCAAACAGTTATACAGCAATTAATGGATTCAACAGGGAAAAGAAGTTGGAAAAAACAGCTACACGCTTCTTCCAGTAGCAGCCAAAGGGATAGGGATAGCAATATCAGGATTTTAGCGTCAGGAGTACGTGTTGCAGGCGGCACCATGGATGCCAGTACTCGACAAAAGCAAAAAACACAAGGCACCACAAGCTGCCATAAGTACAAAAAACACAGTGACGCTACAGAATATCACTTTTGAAGGCCTGAATGGATCGGAATGCCAGAAATGGTGGCAAGACACCCCCGACAATGACCTGGTGAAGCAAAACCTCCGTAAGGCACAAGTAGAGTAGGCTGTTCGGATGCTCGTGTTCCCTATCCGGGAGTACGAGGGTGCCCTACGCTTCATGATGGACACCTTCGACAGGCACACATGCACCAACACGTTTAAATACCTCCAGAGGGATGTTACTATATCCTTCAAAGAAAGGGATTTCACGAGGGTATTCGGCATTCCAGGCAGCCAGGGCAAGAAAATAGACTTGAAGGCCAAAAAGATGACGCGGGAGGAGAAGGAGCGGTGGATTAAATTAATCTCCCAGAACTTGACGACGGCAGAGTTGGACAGCGTGGCTAGTGCCACGAAGGGTCGCGGAATCCGTAAGACTTTTGTCGCGGAGGGCCACTGGAGATGCATTATGGTGTCATCAAGAGCAGATTGACAGTGTCGAGTAGGGCGTCAGACATCGCCCTCCCTCAGATTATGCTGATGAACAGGTTGATGAATGGCATCGTGTATGATTGGGCCGCGTTACTGGCAAAGCGCATGTATGAGTTTTTGACGCTCCAGCATCGCACATTCTATATGCCTCACTACGCTATAGGGTTATTCCTGGAGGCCAAGCGGGAAGCAATGCCGGAGGACGAGTTGGAGGTATGGCCGCAGGGACCGTTGAGAGCAGGCGAGCCTCCAATAATGTATTGGAGGCACTTAAACATTGGGCACTCTTGCGCGAAGCGGGAACGGGCGATAGATATGGCCTCGGCCTCAGGGGAGCCTGACAGCGAGAGGGATTCTAGCAACGCGGAGGATTCAGAGGCAGAAGATGAGGAGGACGATAGCAGCCAGGCGACGAAGGAGCCTGTACGAGTCCTGTTTGCCCCACCCCTGTTGCCCATGGGCACGCCTGTGCCATCATCTGGCATGGGTGACACCTGTATTCCGGCCTTCGGGTAGAGCCATACGCCTGTTACACTTGGTCCCCTCCAGCACGAGCACCAAGGAGCATCACCGAGCCCAACCACGGCGGCACTTACGGAGGACATGGTAGAGTCAGGGACAGAGGAGTCACCGCATCGAGTAGTGATCGCTGAGGAGCAGGGGCTGACGAAGGTGGAGGTGGTGGACACCGAGCCTCACGTGCGATTGGACGTCGTGGGTAGTGATGCAGTGGTGACTGTTTCTGCTTCCTTGTTGGAGGAGCCGACGACAGCAAACCATCCCCCGGTCACGGAGATGCGTGCCGACCTCGAGGCTATGCAGAGCTGGCTCACACAGCGGTTTCAGATGACACTGGCACAACCGGAGAGAGCTGTTGTATTCTCACCGTGTCGAGAGACTAGAGCAGAGGTAGTCGACTTGGATGACTCATCAGGGGAGGCACATGGACTCACAGTTGGGAACGAGGCGAGGGAGGTTGCCTCTGCTAGGCAAGCACCAGGAGATGGTACACCTTCGATGGCGGAGGAGGTACCTTCACAGCAGGATACAGTTGTGCCCATTCTACCAAGGACTTCACAGCCTTCGGCGCAAACGGGGGAGGATATTGAGACCTATCTAGCTGACATGGTTGATATGGTGACGAGGGGTAGGCGGGTGGTGGCCGCTGCCCAGACGCAAGCATTGCAGCAGGTGGTGGTGGAGCTAGAGCGGGTCTTACAGTTTATGCGAGTGGGCTGCCTGGCAGCCTTTGCTACCTGCTTTGAGTCTCAGGGGTGGCCGACTGCTGAGACAGAGGGGATGTTTCAGGCTTGGAGGTTGCGTCAGCCCGTTGTAGAGAGTCGGGTGACGACAGTTGTCCACGAGATCGAGCAGGTCTACCGGGATGCCTATTATACATTGAGGCATACACAGCAGGAGTCTGCGGCCCACGAGGCTGCACACGTCGCGTTGGAGAGAGATGTGGCTAGCCAGCAGGCCTCATGGGCAGCCGAGAGGGCACAGTTGTTGGCACAGCTAGAGATGGCCCGCACAGAGACGGCTGAGACCCGGGCAACGAAGGCTGAGGTAGAGACTCGTCTGGTAGCCGAGCAGACTCGGTTGGTCTGTGCAACGGAGGCAGTGGATACAAAAGAGAAGGAGTTGCTGGAAGCCGCACACATGGTGAAGACAGCTTTGGAGAAAGTATTGATGGCGGAGCGGGATGTGACTGCACGCACTCAGCAGGTGTATGAGCTCCGCGCCCGCTTGGCAGCCCAGACACCGACATCTCACCCTTCTGCTTCAGGGACGCTTCCTCAGCCCCCTCCCTAGGTTTTCTGATATGTATATTGTATAGGTTGCATTAACTCCATTTTTGTAAGTCGCCTAGAGACGACTTTTCTTTTTGGGGGGGATGATATTGGCGGCATTATTGTACACAGGAATAACATTAGTTAATTATGTGTAATTATTTTGGTTAGTTGGCAACCAAGGGGTGGTAGTTGCGATGCGACGGTTGGCGCTCGCACCCCCTTGGTACCCTTTATACTTCGGAATGTAACTTGTAACATACACTGATTATGAATAGAACATCTGATATACTTTGTCTGATATCTACGGCATTATTCTGCATTATGTTCTTTATGCCTTAAGTTATTCACCCGAGAGGGCAAACAAACTTTCGATAAGAATATCAATTTTCACAATAACTTGGAGCTTATGCTTCAAAGGCATTCATATTAAGCGAGCTTTGCCATAGCCGTAGTCAACTGATAAAGAAGTTGGACGTAGCTCATCATACCGAGAAGAAGAACTCTTGCATTCTGTTCAGCCAACAACTTCTCCAGGTCACATACATATTTTTTTGTGCTGTGGAAAAGGAATTTTATTGTCAAGCATTGCAATGAAGAATAAAAGAGAAAGATGTCTACCTTCCTTTAAATTGAAATGCTTTTATCTTTTCTTAGATGAAAGCTTAATGAGATAGACTGAAATAAAGAAATGATACATGAATTTAGCCATTACAGCATAAACAATAAGTCACTGTTTGACTAGTGAAACGTATTTATACACTTCTGGAAACTTATAAGAAGTTTAGGAGCATGATTTATCTCACTAGCTTAATATGAATGATATAATGGTGAAATATGATGAGAGCCTTGATCATCCAAGGCTAAAAGAACATTACAGCTTTTAGAGAAAGCCATCAACAGAGACAAATGTACCACTGTAAAATGAAAAACTCAGAAAACGGAAATAATACTGTTGGATTCTTAGGCTCATGGTAGAAGATTGAACAGTAATGAAGGTTAAATCAGCTATATGCAATTCAACTGCAAATATCAGTTAATAGTGGCCAATTATTGGCTACATATAATTTACAAACAGCATTGAGATTGGTGCAGAGTTATAAAAACCTTACTATTGCGATTAAAGATTGTTTAAATCCGATAAGGAATATGTGGCATATGGTATCAAATAATACGGCATTACCATTAACCGAAGGGTTTCCTACCTGTGAGCATGAGTGGCATGAGTGAGCAAGATACCAGCTCATAAGTACAGGCATGAATCCTACATAATCTTAGTAATTTGTAAAATGGAAGGATCACCACGAGTTTGTTTGACCAACAAGTTTAACTCGAGTCCACACATGTAAGTTCAGGATGAATTCCAGAAAGCTGTAAACACTAAGAATCTCTTAAATATTTACTTATCTTGTACTATATTATGTTTATGCAATTAATCTTGTGCAAATGTTTTACATCTTTTCTAGTTTAATTTCCTTCTTTCTGTTTCAAAAAAAGAGTTATCTATATTTTCATGTTTCTAATTTTCAGTTCAGTGTTACATATTGTTGCACATTTTTAGCTGCTAGTTGTTGCATGTTACACATATCAAGAGTGAATGATCCAAAACGCATAATACTACAAGATAGTTTTATATGCCTCTGTTTTTGGCTCAGAAACAGCAAAGATCGTGACCAAAAGGAAAAATCAGAGGACAAACATCTCTGTAGCAAATATTGATGACATCAGATACCTTGAATTGGCAATTCGCTGGATGGATCATGGCTGCAGTTGATCTGATCCACTCTCTAAATCTTGTTTTCTATTAGTATTAGCATCATTAGATAGATAAATTTAAAATTTATATGCCATCCACTATGTACTCAAAACTGTTGCAATTAATGTAATGTCCCCTATTAGGGTTTGATCGATTTTAACCATAATTAATCTATTTTCAAAGTACTTATGACTTATACTAACTTGATTAATGGTCAAGTCTATCTTAACATGAATCCAATCTGTGATGTTCTATCTTTCTTTAGTCTATCAAGTACTTGCTAACTTACCATACTAAATAATTAATCCTATTCTGATTCATTTATAAATGATTTCGTATTTTTTATTTTTTTTTGATAAATGTGGATGAACCACTGAAATTATATTAAATCTTTATATTTTTTACATGGTGTCTGGTTCAACAAACACTGAAGGGAAAGAACCAGTAAGAAAACCCTTCAGTATTGCTCAAAAAACAAAAGCCTATTTACCCATTACAAAAGCCCATAGGCAACCCAAATACAACCCCTGATTACAATATCAATCGCATTAGATATAAAGGAAGCTTGGAAAAAGCTTATAGGAATCAGTGAAGAAGATGGCACCCCAAAATGAGACCACCATGTCCACAAAAACAATGTCATCACCCAAAAGGGACCAAACTGTCTATGCACCGCATGACTCCAAGGCCCTGCAGAGAACAAATCCACAACCAGAAGGGAACCAAGTAAAAGTAGTCCTGACACCACAAGAATAGTTAGCAAACATATGCCCATCCATATAATAAGCAGAGAAGGATGGAGAAAACCCTCAGGAATCAGGGAGAGGCCTATCCATAAAAGAATCCAAAGCAAAAGCCATAACAACAACACCAACAACAAGATAAGGAGCCATCTGCACCACCAAATAACCTGTCCCTCATCCGGAATATAACAGAGAAAAGGATAACCGATGTATGATTATCTCAACGTCATGAGAAAAACTGCCAAGCAAGAGAACTCATACAAAAAGATGAAAATAATTCCCTCATATCTTTACAACACACCCAATCATTAAAGCAACTGCCTAACCAATAGGGTACCCGCAGAAGAAAATGATTCCACAGAAGGACCAACTCTACATAATGTGAAAGGAAAGCTAATGGCAAAGTCACCCATATCTAACCATAAAGAGAAATGATTACCAAAAAAGCAGAAAATTGACTCAATGTATTTTAATAGAGTCCAACCACGAAATTAAATGATTGACATAGAAGATCCGATACCAAAGCAATCCTCAAAATATCCAAAGGAAACCAAGGTATCCATCTACCGTGATAATAAACCCGTAAGCCCAGCATGAAGCTTCTGTTTGCCCTCTCGAGTGAATAACTTAAGACATAAAGAACATAACGCAGAATAATGCCGTAAATATTAGACAAGGTATATCAGATGTTCTATTCATAAATAAGTGTCTTTTACAAGTTACATTCCGAAGTATAAAAGGGTACCGAGGGGGTGCGAGCGCCAACCGTCGCACCGCAACTTCCACCCCTCGGTTGCCAACTAACCAAAAAAATTACACATAATTAACTAACGTTATTCCCATGTACAATAATGCCGCCAACATCATCCCCCCCAAAAAGAAAAGTCTTCTCCAGGCGACTTACAAAAATGGAGATAATGCAACCTATACAATATACATATCAGAAAGGCTAGGGAGGGGGCTGAGAAAGCATCCCTGAAGCAGAAGTGTGAGATGTCGGTGTCTGGTCCGCCAAGCGGGCGCGGAGCTCATTCACCTGCTGAGTGCGTGCAGCCACATCCCGTTCCGCCACCAGTACCTTCTCTAAAGCTATCTTCACCATGTTTGCGGCTTCCAACAACTCCTCTTTTGTATCCACTGCCTCCGTCGTGCAGACCAACTGAGTCTGCTCGGCTGCCAGACAAGTCTCTACCTCGGCCTTCGCTGCCCGAGTCTCAGCCATCTCTGTGCGGGCCATCTCTAGCTGTGTCAACAACTGTGCCCTCTCGGCTGCCCATGAGGCCTGCTGACTGGCCACCTCCCTCTCCAACGCTACTCGAGCAGCCTCCCTGACTGCAGACTCCTGTTGTGTACGCCTCAATGTATAATAGGCATCCCGGTAGACCTGCTCAATCTCGCGAACAACTGTCGTCACCTGACTCTCCACAACGGGCTGACGCAGCCTCCAAGCCTGGAGCATCTCCTCTGTCTCCGCAGTCGGCCACCCCTAAGACTCAAAGCAGGTAGCAAAGGCTGCCAGGCAGCCCACCCGCATAAACTGTAAGACCTGCTTGTTGTGACCATTTCACACATCGCCCCATCGCAAATGGGGACCCCCTCTTTTTGCTTGTTTTTCGCTCGTTTTCGCTTTTGTTTTTAGGGTTTTGTTAGTTAGTTGGTCGTCTGGATTTAGGGCCAAGCCTTAGGGTTTTAAATTTTGCCTTTTCAAGCCAAAATCCAGTTGTTTTTTGGGAGCTTTTGAGCTTCTTTTCTAGAATGCAAATTTTGAATGCAATGATTTCGCCAAAATGGTCTAATTTTCAATTGGAATGTTCATGCAGAGCTTAAATTTGTCTAAGTGTTGAAAGTGAAATGTGAATTTCTGTCTGATTGAATATTTTGACCAAATTTTGACTTTTTTGAATTTTGATCCTGGGCATTGGAATTGATTTGTTTTCGCCTCGTGAAGTGTTAAAATGTGAAAAATCTTGTTATTTTGGCCTGTAGGAGCAAAATCGCTCCTGTCCCTCAGTGAAGGACGGGAGCTCATTTTCAAATATCTCATCATTCTTGCAGAGTCCAGACAAATTTTACGTTTGAAGTGATGGAGAACGACGAGATCTTTCCATTGAATATAAATTGAAGATTTTCATGAGCACAGACATGCCTCCAGGAGGAAAATCGCTCCTGTCCCTCAGTGAAGGACGGGAGCTCAATTTCAAATTTCGTCTTGTCCTTGCAGGATTTCGAGAGCTTAATGATTTGAGGACGTCCAAGGGAGGATGCTTTGCTAAATGAATATAATTTGATATGCAAAAACGAAGGAAAATGACCTATATTGACAAAATCGCTCCTGTCCCTCTCCAAGGGACCAGGGCGAAGTACCTTGTAGCTCTCGTCCCTCTCCCAGGGACCAGAGCGATTTCCTTCATTTTGCAAAATCCAGACAAAGGTCAAGGCAAGTTTACGTTCAAAAACAAAGGAGAACATGAGATAAATGCGTTGAATATAAATTGAAGATTTTTTGGGACGTCCATACCAGTGTTAAATGCCTAGTTCGCTCCTGTCCCTCAGGAAGGGACCAGAGCGATTTTTGATATAATTGCTTTTCTTGCAAAGTTACAAATGATGTCAAGGCATGGACGAATAGAGTGAAGAAGGACGAGTCCGTTGAATATAAACTTGGAACCTGGCAAAGTGAGATAGTGGCCACAAGGGAAGGATCGCTCCTGTCCCTCTCCAAGGGACCAGGGCGATGATGATGATAATACTCTCTACGCAAGTTCAAGGTCGTTCCTCCAAGGTTCAAGGCCGATCCAAGTCAAGACGAAGGGTGGCGAAGACATTTTAGAGCATTTCCATCAAGCGCAAGGTTGTAAAGGTCATCACATGGAAGGAATGTGCACTCTAAGACCCAGATCGCTCCTGTCCCTCTCCAAGGGACCAGAGCGATATTTCCATTAAGGCATCGATTTCAAAGGACAAGCAAATATTAAGTTACCAAGAGGACTTAAAGGACGTCATTTCACGTAATGAAGATAATTGCAAGTTAGTAAAAACAAGAACAAGCTCGCAATGATGAACTTCGCTCCTGTCCCTCAGGAAGGGACCAGGGCGATGTTGGATATATTGGCCATTTTATGCAAGATTTACGTAAGATCAAGGGTTCGCAACGTCTTGGAGGGTCCATGGTATGACAACAAGATGATAAACAAGAGTTTTGAACATGAAATGATCATCATTTTGAGCATGGAGACTAGATCGCTCCTGTCCCTCTCCAAGGGACCAGGGCGATTCGCTTTGGATTCCTCGTTTTGTTCCAAGTGCGTGCTAAGTTAAAGATTCACAAGGTTATGCAAGGTCCATGGCATCGTTTGAAGATAATTTGCAAGGGTTTGAACGTCTAAACATCGCCAAATAGTGTAAAAGCCCCATATCGCTCCTGTCCTTTGGACAAGGACCAAGGCGATACTATCAAAAACACTCACGTTCCTTCAAGATCAAAGCGAAGCGAGGTTAGGAAGTGCGAAGGACGACGAATGAAGGACATTGCAAAGGAGATCGAAGTTTAAAGTCGCCAAGATCAAGGAGAAAACGTGGATCGCTCCTGTCCCTCTCCAAGGGACAAGGGCGATGGTCCCTTTAATACGTCCAAATACGTAATGAAGACAAATGGAATAAGCGCGAAAGGAATGAGCATAGGTGTTGTTCGCCCTACAATGCAAGTTCGAAGGTCAAAGGTACAAGATGAACGTGAAGACATGGAGATCGCTCCTGTCCCTCTCCAAGGGACAAGGGCGATGTTAGGCAAAACACATGATATTCTTTGAAAATCACGTTAAGACAAGGACGCACAGGGTTTTAAATGGCATTTGGAAGATGATACAAGGAAAGGATCGTACCAAAATGGAGAATTTCAAGCAAAAACCTTAGGATCGCTCCTGTCCCTCTCCAAGGGACCAGGGCGATAATGGTCATGAGATGCACTTGCTCGCACAAGAAAGAAATTCAAATTCAAAGGACCTCCAGATGATCGATTTGGAACGTGGAAATGAAGGAGTTGAACGTTGAGAACGCAAGAATCAAGACCAAAATCATGAATCGCTCCTGTCCCTCTCCAAGGGACCAAAGCGATGAGGTACGTCCCTTTATTTTCATATTTTTGGCGCCAAATTAAACAATTCAAATTTCCTTAAATGCTAAATCGATTTAAAAATTGAAAATCCATTTTTATTTGGCATTTAATATGGCGTTATCTCTTATTAATTATTTTTTGCCTTTATTTAAAATCGAAATTCTCAATTAAAAAAACGCAAGGCATTAATAATTAATTATTTAATTAATAAAAAAATCGATTTCAAGCGCTCATTTAAGGAGGTCGGCCTTCTTATTTTATTGTAAATCATTTAAAATTATTTTTTAAAAGTGTTTTTTATCTCCAAGTCGGCCTAAGGGGTGAAGGATCAACGCGCTATATAAGGGGAGTGGAATTATCATTTTCTACATCATTATTTTACCTTCCTTCATGCGAATTGAAAGAGGCGAATATAGTGCGAATATTATCCAAGGTGGCGTAGACACTTCAAAGGTGGTGCGAGTTTCATTCAACCAAGGGTGGCGCGCTAAGTTATCTAAAGGTGGTGCGATTTCAAACCAAAGGTGGCGCTAATATAGAGTGCGAATTACGTTGAAGACCAAGGGTGGTGCGAATTTGAAGACCACACCAAGGCGAATTTGAAGATCCATTTGAAACCACGTCCAAGGCGATAATTGAAGATCACATTCTCTCCAGAGGTGGCGAAGTCAATTTTGAGGAGATCATATTGAAGATTATCTTATACCTCAATTTTGCCTAGGCAAATTTTGTTTTTGCATTCTAGAGTTAGCTCTCTATCGAGGTATGGCGATTTAATTGTTATTGCTTTATTCATTCATCGTCATATTTCAAATTTTGAAATTTTGAGTTTTGAAATCTCTTAGCTCAATCGTTGTATTTTAGGAAATGATAACTCTAGAGACTTATCATGAGGTTTCCTAAAATTTATCTCTCTTATTTACATTATTTATTGCAAAATCTATTTCTTATAATGAAATGTTGTGTAGGTATGGCGACCCCAAAGGCGGGAGCATCCACCAGTCGCTCGGCTCTCATGAAAGAAGATCAGAAGACCGAAGAAGTGGAGACCAAGATCGTGTCCAAATGGAGCAACATTGGAGATACAAACTTGGGGAACTTTAGCACGAAGAAGTTCCGAGAGGTCCCTTACATCGGCAAGCCATCACCTGTCGCCCGGAGAATAATAGAGAGTGGCATCATTAAGGCGGCCGGTTTTCCTCCAGCCATTCAGTGCCACGAGTTGATGATCGAGTGTGCCCGTCATTACAATCCACAGTCCAGGACAATTGTGTCCAACGAAGGAAACACTTTGGCGTACCTTTCAGAGGAAGCTATAAGTGAAGCCTTCCATCTTCCAGAGCACAGGGACATGATATACAAGAGCATTGAAGGAGCCAGATCAGTGTATGATGATGATCCAGATGCTTGCCTAAGCATAATCAACAAGAACTGGCTACTCAAGAGTCGTCCCCGTCTGAGCAAAGTACCGAACACACCACACAGGATTGATTTCCAAGAGGAGTACAGAGATTTGATTACCATGCTCAACAGAGTTACAGGAGCACCTCATGCCTTCTATTTTGAGAAATGGATGTTTTACTTCATCCAGGTGATTGTTAAAGGAAAGGGTACAATACATTGGGCTAGGATAATTAGCCATTGCTTGGACGTACAGTTGAGAAGACTCAGGGCTACTAAGTCCTTCCACATGAGTTCATACGTCATCTATGCCTTAATCAGGAGCGTTGAGTACGCAGGACTACCTCACAGAGGAGTGATTGGAAGAGGACCCGGCGAGGTCAGAGTTTGTGAATCCTATACCTACTTGCATCATCCACCAGGGAAGAACTACAAGTTAGTCAATGATACTTTCACGATGAACATCACAAGGACGTTGCAAGGAGGGATTCACAACAGATTATCTCAGGATGCCCAGGAATTCATCAAGAGGTACGGTGCTTGGTTCATTCAGTTTCCCAAGTTCACTTACATTAGAGTGCATGGATGTCCTTTACCTCCATACATGTTGCCGAGGTACCCGACAGATAGAATTGTGTTACTTGAAGTAACAAGGCAATTGGCAGCATATGTGAAGGCATTCAGACACAGACATCAGAATGGAGTTCAGGTACCTATTATTTTGGGTAATTCAGTTGAGGTATGTCCTAATGTCTTAGCCATGGATGACGCAGAGAAGGAGTTAGCCTTGTATCCTTTTTCATCTTTTGCTTGGAGGAATAGTTTTGATCCACATGGACATTTAGAGGAGACGGTCGGTAGAAGATTTAGACATGAGTACCAAATTGAAGATTTTATGATGAATCTCCTAGATGATCTCGAAGTGAAACGAAAGATACATTCTAGATTGCCTTTGGATTTCATCAGGAAATGTAAGATTTACAGAGTAGCCGACCAAGCTCAGGACAACGGCAGGCACATCCAATCTTCATATGATAGAGAAAGCAAGACAATAAGTTTGAATTGGAATGAGCCCGAGGCCGTGGATTTAGATGATTTGATGGCACCAGTCTTGTCTTGTACTCGCAGATGGGTAGACGTTCAGCATCAGAAGTTGAGAGAACAAGGCATAGCCATGTCTTTTACTTTGGAAGAAAAGCCAGCCGAAGGTGGAGCCAGTGTTAGTGAAGGCAATCCTAATCCTAGGAATTCAAGTGAAGGTAACCTTCGATGTGCCAGTGAGGGCAATCTCCATTCGAGAGGTTCGAAGAGAAAGGAAAGATCAGAAAAGAAAGAGCCTTCCAAGAAAAAGCAAGGTGCCAACAAAGATCAAACACCAGGTACTTCTTCCAGGCCAGAGGATAGAACAGTTCGAGTAGAAGAGTCCATGGAATCGATGGTACAGAATGACAGACAGGAGGAAGAACAGGCACAGCATGCTTCATCCGATGGATCTCTCCAAGACTATGATTTAGATAATGATAATGAAGTAACATCTCCTCCCAGACAAGAAGAAATAGTACATAAAGAGATTCAAGTTCAAGAGACAAGATCAAATATCCCAGATTGGTTGAAGGAAAGATTGACTAAGGTGATCGTAATTGAGGACGAGGACAGTGCAATTGATTTAGAGAGCCTCGTAGGACGTTCACATATGACAACAGAGAAGAAGAAGGCTACAAAGATGTCCAAGATGATTCGAGATGAGACTGGATCTAGAAAATTGCAGATAGCTACACCGGCAGCAGACAAATATGAGGGTGAGATCCTAGCAGAGGACTATCATATACAGACTATTGAGTTAGGACCTTCCACAGCAGAGCAGACTTTAGATGATGCCACCGACACATTTGAGGCATTGAAGGACAAGCTTAGAGAAGAAGTGGAAAAGAATAGAAAGCTTGAGAGAGAGGTCGGTGCATGGAGGACATATTTCAGTCACATCAATGAACCTTTGGGACGTCAGGATCCAGTTAGATCACCATTGCGGGCATTACCCCTTCAATCAATCAATGAAGCAGAAAGATTCAGGAACCTGGTCCAGCGTACATGTGGTTGGATGGATAGATCTCACACGGTGGCCATTGAGTTTGTTACAAGGATGTCGAAGATCACCCACCAGGCTATCCAAGTTCTTGAGATTATTCACAGATTGATGGCAACAGTAGCTGCATTTGCCCATACCAAGGACGTTGTCATCCCTGTCTTGAAAGTTATAAGACACACATCCAGAAGAATTTTAGCACAAGAGAAGATCTTAGAAGGTGATTCTCACAGTTTGTTTCAGTGGTCAACCTTACTCCATATAAAGAGTGTTCTCTTTGAGGACATCAGTGTTAGATGTGGTCAAGTTGAGGAGGTGATCAATCCGATCCAGGACAGAGTATTTGAGGTACTTCGTACCATTCTTGGCAGAAGGATCGAGGTCGAGACAGATGTGGATTTACAAGAATTTGAGGATAGAATCAAGATCATCTTTCGCAAGGACGCAGATGTTACAGATGAGCAGTATGATCAGATGTATGCCACCATGCTCCTGATTGATAGAACAAAGGAACTTGAACCTACTTGGGACACAGCTCTTCTAGATGCATTTGATCAGGTTATCCACTTAGAAGAGAGTATCAAGAATCTTCCCGAGATTCCAAGCACAGAAATCGAAGGAATCGTGACAAAATTCATTGCATATGCTAAGAAAGAGAATTGGAAAGGGAATAAGATTCTAGATGAAAGGTTGTTACAGATGACATGACATCTTATTTCTCATTGGTTGATACCTCCTAGATTTTTGTGCCAAATTTAATATTTGGCTATGTATTTAATATTGTTCAGTAAAAAGGAGGTCATTTGTAACAAACCCTAATTAGGGTTTAGGTGTCATGATCTTGTCCATTGATTTACTTTCAATCTAGACCTTTCATTGTAACTGGGGATGCTATTTATACCCCCATTTTTCATTTCATTTGATAATAGAAAAATAGTGAATAGTGTGAGAGATAATAGTTGATGTAATAGAGAGATTAGAGTTAGAAGCAATTTTTATTTTGTAGCAAGATTGAGTCTTGAAGAGAGAAATTCAAGCAATTGTTGTATATGATGACTTGGAAATCAATAAAATATTGAAGTTATGGTGTTTTGTTGCAAGTTTCTTGAGTTATCTTCATGGTTGTTGGATGTACTTGAATCACGCTCAATCAAAGTAGTTTGTTAATTTGAAAGACTAAGTGTGAGATTTGATATTTGGTAGGATTCGCAATCCAAACCACTAGCTTCTTGCTGATTGTAGGAACGCCTTGTGTGGTCGACTGGAAAACATTTTGAGTCCTTAACCTTCAAGCATTTTCGTATCTAGGATATGTACCTTCGTAGTAGTGTCCTTGGTCTTTGATGCATTGAATACCATTATTACCTTAGAAGATCGCACTAATTTCAATTGAGTTGTTATCTTATGGCAAAATTGAAGTTGGTTGAATCTTGCCAAATCTCATTCATGCTAAGTCGTTCATAGGGTTAGGCTAGATTAGACTTCCTTAAACCCTGTCCTTTTTCCATTTTTTGAAAGTTCCTTTTAGATTAGTAAAATCTTCGAGCCTTTGGAATCCGTAAGACGCCTTGGAGGAAACAGCAAATCACATCATACCACTAAAAAGCTTGTCCACACGTGGAGACCCCACTAAAAGAACCTTGGAGTCCATCTAACTGATCCTTTTTGCAGATCTTCAGCAGTTAGAGACTATTTTCTCAAGAGAGGATAAGATGCCTGTCGGTATTTTATTCTGTGTATGATTGTGTACAAAATACACGTCAACACTGCTCTAGCTCCACCACCACCTGCTGCAATGCTTGCGTCTGGGCGGCGGCCACCACCCGCCTACCCCTCGTCACCATATCAGCCATGTCAGCGAGATAGGTCTCAACATCCTCCCCCATCTGTGCCGAAGGCTGTGAAGTCCCTGGTGGAACGGTCACTGCTGTATCCTGCTATGAAGGTACCACCTCCGCCACCGAAGGTGCACCATCTCCTGGTGCCTGCCCAGTAGAGGCGACCTCCCCCACCTCGTTCCCAACTGTGAGTCCATGTGCCTCCCCTGAAAAATCATCCAAGTCGACTACCTCCGCTCTAGTCTCTCGACACGGTGAGAATACAACAGCTCCCTCCGGCTGTGCCAGTGTCATCTGAAACCGTTGTGTGAGCCAGCTCTGCATAGCCTCGAGGTCAACACGCATCTCCGTGACCGAGGGATGGGTCGCTGTCGTCAACTCCTCCAACAACGAAGCAGAAACAATCACCACAACGTCACTACCCACGACATCCAACCGCACGTGAGGCTCGGTATCCTCCACCTCCGTCTGCCCCTACTCCTCAACGACCACTACCCGATGCGGTGACTCCTCCGTCCCTGACTCTACCATGTCCTCGGTAAGTGTCGCTGTCGTTGGGCTGGACGGTGCTCCCTGGTGCTCATGCTGGGGGGGACCAAGTGTAACAGGCGTATGGCTCTGCCCGAAGGCCGGAATACAGGTGCCGCCTACTCCAGATGCTGGCACAGGCATGCCCATCGGTAACAAAGGTGGGGCAAACAGGACTCGCACAGGCTCCTCTGTTGCCTGATTGCTATCGTCCTCGTCATCTTCGGCCTCCGAATCCTCCGTGCTGCTGGAATCCCTCCCGCTGTCAGGCTCCCCTGAGGCCGAGTCCCTATCTACTGCCCGTTTCTGCTTCGCGGAAGAGTGCCCAATGTCTAAGTGCCTCCAATACATTATTGGAGGCTCTCCTGTTGTCAACGGTCCCTACGGCCGTACCTCCAACTCGTCCTTCGACACTGCTTCCCGCATGGCCTCCAAGAATAACCCTATAGCGTAATGGGGCATATAGAATGTGCGATGCTGGAGTGCCAAAAACTCATACATACGCTCTGCCAATAACGCGGCCCAGTCATATACGATGCCATTCATCAGCCCATTCATCAGCATAATCTGAGGGAGGGCAATGTCCGACGCCCTACCCGACCCTGTCAATCTGCTCTTGATGACATCCATAATGCATCTCCAGTGGCCCTCCGCAACAAAAGTCTTACGGATCCCGTGACTCTTCGTGGCTCTAGCCACGCTGTCCAACTCCGCTGTCGTCAAGTTCCAGGAAACTAATTTAATCTACCGCTCCTTCTCCTCTCGTGTCATCTTTTTGGCCTTCAAGTCTATTTTCTTGCCCTAGCTGCCCGGAATGCCGAATACCCTCGTGAAATCCCCTGCTTTGAAGGATATAGTGACATCCTGTTGTGACCATTTCACACATCGCCCCATCGCAAATGGGGACCCCCTCTTTTTGCTTGTCTTTTGTTCGTTTTCGCTTTCGTCTTTAGGATTTTGTTAGTCAGTTAGTTGTCTGGATTTAGGGTCAAGCCTTAGGGTTTTTATTTTTGTCTTTTCAGGCCAAAATCCAGTCGTTTTTGAGAGCTTTTTGAGCTTCCTTTTCTAGGATGCAAATTTTGAATGCAATGAGTTCGCCAGAATGGTCTAATGTTCAATTGGAATGTTGATGCAAAGCTTAAATTTGTCTAAGTGTTGGAGTGAAGTGTGAATTTTTGTCCGATTGAATATTTTGACTAAATTTTGACCTTTTTGATTTTTGATCCTGGGCATTGGAAATGATTTGTTTTTGCCTTGTGAAGTGTTAAAATGTGAAAAATCATGTTATTTTGGCCTGTAGGAGCAAAATCGCTCCTGTCCCTCAGTGAAGGACGGGAGCTCATTCTCAAATATCTCACTATTCCTGCAGAGTCAAGACGAATTTCAAATTGGAAGTGATGGAGAACGGCGAGATCTTTCCATTGAATATAAATTGAAGATTTTCATGAGCACCAAAACGCCTCCAGGAGGAAAATCGCTCCTGTTCCTCAGTGAAGGACCGGAGCTACAAATCAAATTTTGCCTTATCCTTGCGAGATTTCGTTGACTTGATGATTTGAAGAGGTCCAAAGGAAGATGCTTTACCAAATGAATATAATTTGAAGTGTTAACACAAAGGAGAATGGTCCAGAATGCAAAGTTCGCTCCTGTCCCTCTCCCAGGGACCAGAGCGATGTCCTTCATTGGGCAAAATCCAAGCAAAAAATCAAGACAAGTTTACGTCCAAAGGCAAGGAAGAGCGTGAGATGAACTCATTGAATACAAGTTGAATATTTTGAAACGTCCACAAGGGTCTCAAAATGTCCAGTTCGCTCCTGTCCCTCTCCCAGGGACCAGAGCGATTTTTGTTATAATTAATTTTCTTGCCAAGTTGCAGACGATATCAAGGCATGGATGAATGGAGTAGAGCATGACGAATCCGTTGAATATAAATTTGGAGCCTGACAAGGTGAAATGAAGGCCACAAAGGATGGATCGCTCCTGTCCCTCTCCAAGGGACCAGGGCGATACAGTGGTTATGTTACGTCTTATTCAAGTTTAGAGCCGATCCAAGACAAGACGAAGGGTGGTAAGAGCATCTTTAGGCATCTTCATCGAGCACAAGCACTTAAAGGTCATCACAATGAAGAGATTTGCACTCTAAGACCCAGATCGCTCCTGTCCCTCAGGAAGGGACCAGAGCGATATCTCTATAATGGCATAAATTTCAAAAGACAAACAAGTTTTGAGCAACCAAGAGGGTCGAAAGGACATCATTTCACGTAATGAAGATAATTGCAAGTTGGCAAAAATAAGAACAAGCACATAATGATGAAGTTCGCTCCTGTCCCTCAGGAAGGGACCAGGGCGATGTTGGATATATTGGCCATTTCATGCAAGATTTACGTAAGGTCAAGGGTTTGCAAGATTTCAGAAGGTCCATGGTATGATAAGAAGGTGATACACGAAGATTTCAAACGTAAAATAATCACCAAGATGAACATAGAGACTACATCGCTCCTGTCCCTCTCCAAGGGACCAGGGCGATTTGCCTTGGGCTCTCCATTTTGTTTCAAATGCGTGCCAAGTCAAGACTTCATAAGGTCATACAAGGTTCGAGACATCGTTTGAAGAGGACATGCAAGTGTTTTGAACGTCCAAACATTGTCAAACATGCTAAAAGGCTCACATCGCTCCTGTCCTTTGGACAAGGACCAAGGCGATCCCATCAAAAACACTCATATTCCTTCAAAGTTGAGGCAAGGCGAGGATGGGCAAGGTGAAGGACGGCATTTGGAAGACACCACAACGAAGATCGAAGTTTAAAGTTGCTAAGATTAAAGAGAAAGACATGGATCGCTCCTGTCCCTCTCCAAGGGACAAGGGCGATGATCCCTCTAAATGTCCAAACATCACATGCAAACAAATGAAACGAGCGTAGAAGAAACGAGCAAAGATGTTATTCGCTTCACAATGAAAGATCGAAGGTCAAAGATGCATATGGAACGTGAAAATATGGAGATCGCTCCTGTCCTTTGGACAACGACTAGGGCGATGAACACCCAAAGACACTTATGCGCACATGCAAGGCAATCAAACTCGAAGGACCCATCAAAATGATCGATATTGAACGTGGAAAGGAAGGAGACGAACGTTAAAATTGCAAGAAACATGACAAAATCATGGATCGCTCCTGTCCCTCCCCAAGGGACCAGGGCGATGAGGTACGTCCCTTTCATTTTCATAATTTTGGCGCCAAAATAAACATTTCAAATTTCCCTTAAATGTTAAGTTCGATAAAATTGAAAATCCTATTTAAATTAGCATTTAATATGGCGTTGATCATTTATTAATTATTTTGCCTTTATTAGAAAATCGAAATTTATAAATTAAAACGAAAGGCATTTAATTAATCATCAATTAATTAATAAAAAATCGAATTTGAGCGCTCATATATGGAGGTCGGCCTTGCTATTTAATTTAAAAATCATTTTAAAAAAAAATTGTTTTATCCCCAAGTCGGCCTTAGTGCATGAAAGGGTGCAAGCGCTATATATGGAGGGTGAAAATGATCATTTTCACATAATCATTTTTGCTTATCCTACATGCGAATTAAGGAGAACGAAGGAAGTGCGAAGTGTGGAGTGCGAATTCCATTTAAACCAAAGGTGGCGCTAATAAATCAAAGGTGGTGCGATATTTGAAGACCTTCATTTGAGCGAATTTCCTAAGAGTTGAAGACCACGCCAAACGCGATACTTGAAGATCACGTTGAAGACAAAGGTGGCAAAGTTGATTTTTGAGGAGATAACGTTGAAGATCATTTATACCCCAATTTTGCCTAGGCAAATTTTGTCTTTTTGCATTCTAGAGTTAGCTCTCTATTGAGGTATGGCGATTTGATTTTTATTGCTTTATTTATTCTTCGTCATATTTTAAATTTTGAAATTTTGAATTTTGAATTTCATTGCTCAATCTTTCGTTTTTAGGAAATGATAACTCTAAGGACTTATCATGAGGTTTCCTAAAAACTTTATCTCTCTAATCAACGTTATTCATTGCAAAATCTAGTCCTTATAATGAAATGTTGTGTAGGTATGGCGACCCCAAAGGCGGGAGCATCCACCAGTCGCTCAGCTCTCATGAAAGAAGATCAGAAGACCGAAGAAGTGGAGACCAAGATCGTGTCGAAGTGGAGCAACATTGGAGATACAAACTTGGGGAACTTTAGCACGAAGAAGTTTCGAGAGGTCCCTTACATTGGCAAGCCATCACCTGTCGCCCGGAGAATAATAGAGAGTGGCATCATCAAGGCGGCCGGTTTTCCTCCAGCTATTCAGTGCCACGAGTTGATGATCGAGTGTGCCCGTCACTACAATCCACAGTCCAGGACAATTGTGTCCAATGAGGGAAACACTTTGGCGTACCTTTCAGAAGAAGCTATAAGTGAAGCTTTCCATCTTCCAGAGCACAGGGACATGATGTACAAGAGCATTGAAGGAGCCAGATCAGTGTACGATGATGATCCAGATGCTTGCCTAAGCATAATCAACAAGAACTGGCTACTCAAGAGTCGTCCCCGTCTAAGCAAGGAACCGAACACACCGCACCGGATTGATTTCCAGGAGGAGTACAGAGATTTGATTACTATGCTCAACCGAGTTACAGGAGCACCTCATGCCTTCTATTTTGAGAAGTGGATGTTTTACTTCATCCAGGTGATTGATCAGGGTAAGGGTACGATACATTGGGCTAGGATGATTAGCCATTGCTTGGACGTACAGTTGAGGAGACTCAGGGCTACTAAGTCCTTCCACATGAGTTCATACGTCATCTATGCTTTGATCAGGAGTGTTGAGTACGCAGGACTACCTCACAGAGGAATGATTGGAAGAGGACCCGGTGAGGTCAGAGCTTGTGAATCCTATGCCTACTTGCATCATCCGCCAAGGAAAAACTACAAGTTAGTTAATGATACTTTCACGATGAACATCACAAGGACGTTGCAAGGAGGGATTCACAATAGATTATCTCAGGATGCCCAGGAATTCATAAAGAGGTACGGTGCTTGGTTCATTCAGTTTCCCAAGTTCACTTACATTAGAGTGCATGGATGTCCTTTACCTCCATACATGTTGCCGAGGTATCCGACAGACAGAATTGTGTTACTTGAGGTAATAAGGCAGTTGGCAGCATATGTGAAGGCATTCAGACACAGACATCAGAATGGAGTTCAGGTACCTATTATTTTGGGTAATTCAGTTGAGGTATGTCCTAATGTCTTAGCCATGGATGATGCAGAGAAGGAGTTAGCCTTGTATTCTTTTTCATCTTTTGCTTGGAGAAATAGTTTTGATCCACATGGACATTTAGAGGAGACGGTCGGTAGAAGATTTAAACATGAGCACCAAATTGAAGATTTTATGATGAACCTCCTAGATGATCTTGAAGTGAAACGAAAGATACATTCTAGATTGCCTTTGGATTTCATCAGGAAATGCAGGATTTACAGAGTGGCCGACCAAGCTCAGGACAATGGCAGGCACATCCAGTCTTCCTATGATAGAGAAAGCAAAACAATAAGGTTGGATTGGAATGAGCCCGAGGTCGTGGATTAAGATGATTTGATGGCACCAGTCTTGTCTTGTACTCGCAGATGGGTAGACGTTCAGCATCAGAAGTTGAGAGAACAAGGCATAGCTATGTCTTTTACTTTGGAAGAGAAACCAGCCGAAGGTGGAGCTAGTGTGAGTGAAGGCAATCCTAATCCTAGAAATTCAGGTGAAGGTAACCTTCAATGTGCTAGTGAGGGTAATCTCCATCCAAGAGGTTCGAAGAGAAAGGAAAGATCAGAAAAGAAAGAGCCTTCCAAGAAAAAGCAAGGTGCCAACAAAGATCAAACATCAGGTACTTCTTCCAGACCAGAGGATAGAACAATTCGAGTGGAAGAGTCCATGGAGTCGATGGTACAGAATGACAGGCAGGAGGAAGGACAGGCACAGCATGTTTCTTCAGATGGATCTCTCCAAGACTATGATTTAGAAGAAGATAATGAAATAACATCCCCTCCCAGACAAGAAGAAATAGTACATAAAGAAATTCAAGTTCAAGAGACAAGATCGAATATCCCAGATTGGTTGAAGGAAAGATTAACTAGGGTGATCGTAGTTGAGGACGAGGACAATGCAATTGATTTAGAGAGCCTTGTTGGACGTTCACATGTGATAACAGAGAATAAGAAGGCTACAAAGATGTCCAAGATGATTCGAGATGAGACTGGATCTAGGAAATTGCAAATAGCTACACCGGCAACAGATAAATATGAGGGTGAGATCCTAGCAAAGGATTATGATATACAGACTATTGAGTTAGGACCATCCACAGCAGAGCAGACAATGGATGATGCTACCGACACATTTGAAGCATTGAAGGACAAGCTTAGAGAAGAAGTGGAAAAGAATAGAAAGCTTGAGAGAGAGGTCGGTGCATGGAGGACATATTTCAGTCACATCAATGAACCTTTGGGACGTCAGGATCCAGTTAGATCACCAGTGCAGGCATTGCCCCTTCAATCGATCAATGAAGCAGAAAGATTCAGGAACCTGGTCCAGCGTACATGTAGTTGGATGGATAGATCTCATACAATGGCCATAGAATTTGTTACAAGGATGACGAAGATTATTCATCAGGCTATCCAAGTTCTTGAGATAATCCACAGATTGATGGCAACAGTAGCTGCATTTGCACATACCAAGGACGTTGTCATCCCTGTCTTGAAAGTAATAAGACATACATCCAGAAGAATTTTAGCGCAAGAGAGGATCTTGGAAGGTGATTCTCACAGTTTATTTCAGTGGTCAACCTTACTCCATATAAAGAGTGTTCTCTTCGAGGACATCAGTGTTAGATGTGGTCAAGTTGAGGACGTGATCAATCCGATCCAGGACAGAGTATTTGAGGTACTTCGTACCATTCTTGGCAGAAGGATCGAGGTCGAGACAGATGTGGATATGCAGGAATTTGAGGATAGAATCAAGATCATCTTTTGCAAGGACGCAGATGTTACAGATGAGCAGTATGATCAGATGTATGCCACCATGCTCTTGATTGATAGAACGAAGGAACTTGAGTCTACATGGGATGCAGCTCTTCTAGATGCATTCGATCAGGTCATCCACTTAGAAGAGAGTATCAAGAATCTTCCCGAGATTCCAATCACAGAAATCGAAGGAATCGTGACAAAATTCATTGCATATGCTAAGAAAGAGAATTGGAAAGGGAATAAGATTCTAGATGAAAGGTTGTTACAGATGACATGACATCTTATTTCTCATTGGTTGATACCTCCTAGGTTTTTGTGCCGAATTTAATATTTGGCTATGTATTTAATATTGTTCAGTAAAAAGGAGGTCATTTGTAACAAACCCTAATTAGGGTTTAGGTGTCATGATCTTGTCCGTTGATTTACTTTCAATCTGGACCTTTCATTGTAACTGGGGATGCTATTTATACCCTCATTTTCCATTTCATTGGAAAATATAGTAATAGATAATAGTGTAATAGAGGAATAGAGCAATAGTCAATAGTTAGAAGCAATTTTATGTTGTAGCAAGATTGAGTCTTGAAGAGAGAAATTCAAGCAATTGTTGTACATGATGACTTGGAAATCAATAAAATATTGAAGTTATGGTGTTTTGTTGCAAATTTCTTGAGTTATCTTCATGGTTGTTTGATACACTTGAATCGTGCTCAATCGAAGTAGTTTGTTAATTTGAAAGACTAAGTGTGAGATTTGATATTTGGTAGGATTCGTAATCCAAACCACTGGCTTCTTGCTGATTGTAGGAACGCCTTGTGTGGTCGACTGGAGAACACTTTGAGTCCTTAATCTTCAATTATCATTGTGTCTTGGATATGTACCTTCGTAGTAGTATCCTTGATCTTTGATGTATTGAATACCATTATATTACCTTAGAAGATCGCACTAATTTCAATTGAGTTGTTATCTTATGGCAAAATTGAAGTTGGTTGAGTCTTGCCAAATCTCGTCCATACTAAGTCGTTCATAGGGTTAGGCTAGATTAGATCTCTTTAAACCCTATCTTTTGCTATTTCTTGAAAGTTCCTTTTAGTTTAGTAAAATCTTCGATCTTTAGAATGCGTAAGACCCCTTGGAGGAAACAGCAAATCACATCATACCACTAAAAAAGCTTGTCCACACGTAGAGACCCTACTAAAAGAACCTTGGAGTCTACCTAACTGATCCTTTATGCGAATCTTCAGCAGTTAGAGACTATTTTCTCAAGAGAGGATAAGATGCCTATTGGTATTTTATTCTGTGTATGATTGTGTATAAAATACACGTCAACACATCCCTCCGGAGGTATTCAAACGTGCTAGTGCATGTATGCCTGTCGAAGGTGTCCACCATGAAGCGTAGGGCACCCTCGTACTCCCGGATAGGGAACACGGGCATCCGAATAGCCCACTCTACTTGTGTCTTCCGGAGGTTTTGCTTTACCAAGTCATCATCGGGGGTGTCCTGCCACCATTTTCGGCATTCCAATCCATTCAGGCCTTCAAAAGTAACATTCTATGGCATCACTATGTTTTTTGCACTTATGGCAGCCTGTGGTGCTTTCTGTTTTTGTTTTTGCCGGGCGCTGGCATCCATGGTGCCGCCTGCAACACGTACTCCTGAAGCTAAAATCCTGATATTGCTATCCCTATCCCTCTGGCTGCTACTGAAAGAAGCGTGCAGCTGTTTCTTCCAACTCCTTTTCCCTGCTGAATCCATCAATCTCCATGTAACTGATTGCCTGTTTTTAAAAAAATCTACACCTTCGTAACGGCCCTCTTTTTTGGCTGCTGTTGTGCGGCTGCTTCTTTTTTTCTTTTTTTTCCTATGCGTGGCCTTTGTGGTGTCTTTTTACGGCGTGTTTCCCTTGTTGTGCGTTCCGCGGTGGTCGGGTTGTGCGTTGTGCGGTGGTCGGGTTGTGCGGTGCGTCTTCCTCTTCCTTTATCCTTCGCGTCGCATGGTGGCGTGGTGGTCGGGCTGTGCGGTGTGCGGCGTCTTCTTCCTCCGCGAGGGGTTTTATTGCCAAGGCGCGAAAGGGTTTGTTCGATGCGATGTGCGGTGGGTTCATGTCGCGGCAACAACCTTCGGTGGCTCCCACCGCACGGTGGTGTCACCGTCGGTGGTTTCACCGCACGGTGGTGTCACCTTGGTGGTCCCACCGTACGGTGGCCATTTTCCTCTTTTTTTTTCTTTTTCTTTTTTTCATCTTGTACGATTTTTTTAATTTTTTTTAGCGGACTGATTGACTGGAGGGTCCTGGTTCCCTCTGTTCGTGATAGATCTTTAATTTCGACCCGTTGACTGCGTCTGGTATCTTCTTCCCGTCCAGCGTCCACAACTTTATCGCCCCGTTCGTATTGACCTCACGTATCCGGAAGGGCCCTAACCAGCGGACTTTGAATTTCCTAGGTTTAATTTCGTTCTTCCCGTTGAATTTTAACACCAGCTGTCCGGGAGTAAACTTCATTCGCCGGAGATGCTTGTCATGCCACACCTTCTGTCTTTGCTGGGTTGTTTATGTCACCCACTGAGCCATCATCCTTCGTTCGTCCAATTTGTTCAAAGCGTACAGCCTCTCCCTCAAGCTTTCCATGCCGCCAAGGCGATTATCGATGGCAATCTGTAGACTCGGCACCATGAATTCAACTGGCACCACGGCTTCTTGTCCATACATTAGCTGGAAGGGAGTCTGTCCAGTAGTTACCTTGTAAGTTGTTCGGTATGCCCAAAGTACTGACGGTAGGCACTCCTCCCAGTCATCCTTCTCCACTCCGCAAGACTTATATATCACCGACATTATTATTTTATTTGTGGCCTCTGCCTGGCCATTGGCACGTGGGTAGTGTTGTGACCATTTCACACATCGCCCCATTAAAATGGGGACCCCCTCTTTTTTTTGCTTTTGTTTTGCCTGTTCTTCTCTCTGCTTTTAGGATTTTGAGTAAGTGAGTGAGTCGTCTGGACTAGGGTTAAGTCTTAGGAGTTGCCTTTTGACATTTTCAAGCCGAGTCCAGTCTATTTTGAAAGATTATTAACTATCCTCACGGAGATTGCAATTTTGAAATAGGATGAGCCTGCCAGGTAGTCAAGTATGTCTCAGGATGGGTCCAATCAAGATTTTGAAGGCAAATTCAAGTTAGGTCCAGGGTTTAGCATTTTAATGAAATTATACATTTTGTCTGGGCAAACTCTAACCAAAATTTTGGAAGCAAAGTAACCGATTCCTGGACTTAAAAACGACCTAGCCCTGCATGATGAAGTGATTTGAAGACCTAATTTTTGATATTTTGGCTTATAAGGGCAAAATAGCTCTTGTCCCTCTCTCAGGCACCAGAGCGAAAGTGATATTTTATGCATTTTGATTATTGACTTGTTTTAATTGTTTTGTGCAGGATCGCCAGGGGATATGATCGAACATGAATTGAAGATTTTGAAGATTTTGAAGACTCAAAATGACAAGTTTTTAAAGTTTAAGACCAAATCGCTCCTGTCCTTCACTAAAGGACCAGGGCGAAATGGTTTTCTTAGGTCATTTTGGGCCTTGCTTGATCGAAATGGAGCATCAAGGACGCAATGAAAGATGAAATGAGCATAAAGGAGTATCCAGACTTCGTCGTTGGCAACGAAAGATTGAGTTTTGGGCCTAACAAGACAAGTTCGCTTCTGTCCCTCACCTAGGAACCAGAGTGATTTTCCTCAAACACACCTTCTTGGACATTTTTTGGATTTGGACTTTTGTTCATAACTTGCGAAATGATGGTATCTTCCCCAGCAAAGGAAATTTGAGATGATAATTATGAAGATTTGACCCTAAGGAACAAAATCGCTCCTGTCCCTCACTGAAGGACCGGAGCTTGTTTTTCAAAGTTGCACTGTCCTTACAGGGCGAAGACAATTTTTTGATTGGAAGAGATCAAGGAGGGCATGTTTTGTCCATTGAATATAATTTGAGTAATTGGCAAGCAAGGAAATATGCTGAAATGACAAAATCGATCCTGTCCCTCATTGAAGGACCGGAGCTTGAATTCCAAGTTTGCCTTATCCTTGCAAGATTTAAATGATTTCGCGATTTGAGAAGGACAAGGAAAGTACGTTTTGCTCATTGAATATAACTTGAATGGACCACAATGGAGAAAATCGATCCAAATTGGCTAAGGCGCTCCTGTCCCTCTCTCAGGGACCAAGGCGAATTTCAAAGGTAGCTCCTGTCCCTCTCCCAGGGACCAGAGCGATTTTCTCAAAAGACAAGTTTTTGGCAAAGGTGAAGCAAGTTTTACGTTTGGGAGGAGTAAAGGAAGGTATCATCGATCCATTGAAGATAATTTTGAAAGATTGCAAAACACAAGTGGAGCCTATTTTGGCCAAGGCGCTCATGTCCCTCACCCACGGACCAGGGCGAAAAATGCATTAGCAAGTCTTCCCTTCCAAATTTGGTCGAATCCAAGCCAAGGCACAAGATGAAGATGACATTCGAAAAGCTTCAAGGGAAAACAAAGTTGCAAAGACCGCAAAACTGGACGAGTAATGGCCAAGGCGCTCCTGTCCCTCACCAAGGGACTAGAGCGAAATATTCAAGTATGCCTGATTTTAAAATGCCAATTTCGTTTCCAACATTCAAGATGGAGTAAGCAATGACGTTTTTTCGCCTTGAAGGCAATTGGAAGTTGACACGATCAAAGGTTTGTACCAAGAACTAAATGGCGCTCTTGTCCTTCACCCAAGGACCAAGGCGATTTTCATAAAAACAATCATTCCCTTCCAAAGCCACGCCAAAGCAAGGTTGTACAGAGTCAAAAATGTCTTTCGAAGGGCAATGAACAAGGAACCAACCCTAAAAAATTGACTAACTTAAGCACAAATGCAAAATCGCTCCTGTCCTTCACTGGAGGACCAGGGCGAAAATCCTAAGAAGGTCAATTTTGCCTTGAGAAAACAAGCAAAACGTGCATACAACGAGAGATGATGATCATTGCCTACCTCACATCATGAATTGGCGATTTGGAAAATGAAGTCCAAAGATAAGAGCTAAGGCACTCCTGTCCCTCACCAAGGGACCAGAGCGAAATCTTCAAATTTGCCTGATTACCTAACATTTTGGAGTGCTACTTTCGTTTACAGGACTCGAGATGGATTAAGGAACAACGTTTTACGCCTTGAAGATAGTTGGAAATTGATATGATCATGAATATGTGCAATAATGCAAAAATCGCTCCTGTCCTTCACTGGAGGACCAGGGCGATTTCTATAGAAACAATCATTCCCTTCCAAAGCCACGTCAAGGCGAGGTCATGCAAAGTCAAAAATGTCTTTAGGAAGACAATGAATAAGGAGTTAACCTCAAAATCAACAATTTTAAGCTCAAAAGCAAAAAATCACTCCTGTCCTTCACTGAAGGACCAAGGCAAATATCCTTGGAAGAGCTCATTTGGTATTGCAGAAACGAATTAAGCATGCATAGAACAAACGAGGAAGATCATTGATTGCCCTACATCATGAATTGGCGACTTAGAAGATAAAGATCAAGGGCAAAAGTAGAAAATCGCTCCTGTCCCTCTCCAAGGGACCAGGCCGAAAATGTTCCAAGGTACACCCCTTCCAAAGATCACAGGAATCAAACTCAAGATTCCAAGCGAAAACGCCATTTCGAACATCAAGGATGAAGTTTCAAACGTAAAAAATGAAAGATGGAGGACCAAAATGCATGGGCGCTCCTATCCCTCTCCCAGGGACCAGAGCGATGTTGATAGATGTCCCTTATTCCTCCCATGCTTAGATGCCAAATTTTTTGAATTGCATTAAATGCTAAGTCCGCTAAAACTTTGAAATATTTTTAATTAAAATGGGCATTTAATGAGTTCGCATAAGGCATTTAATAATTAATTTAGCCTTTTAAAAAATCGAAATTTTAATTGCAAAGGCATTTAAATTAATTATTATTAAATTAAATGAAGGGAGTGCACTTGGGGTTTTATTTTAATATTTTTATAAAGGTCGGCCTCCTCTTTATTTAATTTTTATTTATTTTTAGGCTTATTTTCCAAGTCGGCCTATGGGGATTGCAATGCATGAGCGCCTATATAAGAAAGGTATTTTGAAACATTTTGATCCATCATTCAATCATTGTTTAAATGCAATTTGGAGAAGCAATAGAAGGAGCGAAATCTCATCCAAGGAGAGGTGCGAATTTTGATCCAAGAAGAAGTGCGAATTTCAATCCAAGAAGCAGTGCGAACTTTGTTAGAGGTTAGAGGTGGAGCGAGTTTCCCTCAAGGCGTTGAAGACCTAAGGTGGTCAAATTGATGAAGGAGGCGCCTTTGCTAGAAGACTTCGATCTTCATTTTGCCTAGCAAATTCCTTAATTTTTGCATCGCTTTTTAGAGCTAGTTCTCAAAGAGAGGTATGGCAAGATCTCCCTTGTTTAAATCTTGAAATTTTGAATTTCTAATTGCATAATCGTCATATTTAGGAAATGATAATTCAAGGATTTATCATGAAGTTTCCTAAATTTAAAACTTAAACTTAATCTATATTCCTACGCTCCAGGGTATATTGCTCATTATGAAATGTTGTGTAGGTGTCAAGATGGCGACCCCAAAGGCAGGAGCATCCACCAGTCGTCCAGCCCTCATGAAGGAAGATCAAAGGAATGAAGAAATGGAGACCAAGATCGTGTCAAAATGGAGCAACATTGGAGATACCAACTTGGGAAACTTCAGTGTGAAGAAGTTTCGAGAGGTCGCTTACATTGGAAAGCCATCACCTGTCGCAAGGAGAATAATTGAAAGTGGCATTATCAAGGCGGCCGGCTTCCCTCCAGCAATCCAGTGCCATGAGCTGATGATCGAGTGTGCTCGCCATTATGACCCACAGTCAAGATCGATCGTGTCCAAGGAAGGAAACACTTTGGCTTATCTTTCAGATGAGGCTATCAGTGAAGCTCTTCATCTACCAGAACATAAAGATATGATTTACAAAAGCTTGGAAGGAGCTAGATCCATGTATGAAGATAATCCAGACACTTGCTTGAGCATCATCAACAAGAATTGGTTACTTAAAAGTCGTCCTCGCCTGAGCAAGATTCCCAACACACCACATAGGATCGACTTCCAGGAGGAGTACAGAGATTTGATAACCTTACTCAATCAAGTTACAGGGGCTCCTCAAGCCTTCTATTTTGAGAAGTGGATGTTCTTCTTCATCCAAGTGATAGTTCAAGGAAAAGGAACAATTCATTGGGCTAGAATTATTAGCCATTGCTTGGACGTACAGTTGAGAAGACTGAAGGCTACTAAATCCTTCCACATGAGCTCGTACATCATGTATGCCTTGATCAGGAGTTTTGAATATGCAGGACTACCTCACAGAGGAGCGATTGGAAGAGGACCTGGAGAAGTCAGAGTTTGTGACTCTTATGTTCATTTGAATCATCCACCTGGGAGTAATTACAAGTTAGTCAATGATACTTTCACAATGAACATCACCAGGACACTGCAAGGCGGGATTCATAATCGGCTATCTCAGGAGGCACAAGAACTTGTAAAGAGGTATGGTGCTTGGTTTGTCCAATTCCAGAAGTTTACATATATTAGAGTTCATGGGTGTCCTTCACCTCCATATATGTTGCCAAGTTATCCAACAGACAGGATAGTACTACTTGAGGTGACTAGGCAGTTGGCAGCTTATGCGAAGGCATTCAGACACAGGCATGGAAATGGGATTCCTGTACCTATCATACTAGGGAATTCAGTTGAGGTATGTCCTAATGCTCCAACTTTAGATGATGCGGAAAGAGAGTTGGCCTTATATTCATTTTCATTCTTTTCATTGAGGGAGAATTTTGATCCTTATGGGTATATAGAAGAGACAATTGGTAGAAAATACAAGCATGAATGTCAGGTAGAGGACTTTTGGATGAATCTCTCAGATGATTTAGAAGTGAAAAGAAAGATGCATTCCAGATTGCCTTTGGATTTCATCAGGAAATGCAAACTTTACAGGGTGGCCGATCAAGCTCAGGACAGTGGCAGGCACCTCCAATCCTCTTATGATAGAGAGGACAAGGCAGTGAAGATAGATTGGAACGAGCCTGAGGTTCTGGACTTAAAAAATTTGATGGCCCCAGTTTTGTCTTGTACTCGCAGATGGGTTGATGTGCAACATCAAAAGTTGAGAGAGCAGAATATATCAATGACTTTTACTTTGGAGGAAAGGCCGGCAGAAGGAGCAAGCGCAAGTGAAGGCCATCCTCATCCTAGAAGCACAAGCGAAGGCAATCCTCACCCCAGAAGCGTAAGTGAAGGCAATCCTCATCCTAGAGGTGCGAAGAGGAAAGAAAGACCTAAGAAAAGAGAATCTTCCAAGAAGAAGCAAAAGGCCAATCGAGATCGCTCATCCGGCACATCTTCTCGACAGGAGAAGAGGACACTTGAAGTGGAGGAATCTATGGAATCAATGGTTCAGAATGATAAACATGAAGAAGGACAGGCATCTCAACGTTCATCAAGTCAATCTCCCCAGGTCAATGAGCTACATGAAGACAAGAATGATGATGAAGCAACATCTCCTCTCCAGAAAGAAGAGCCACTACCTAAAGAGATACAAGTTAGAGAGACAAGGTCCGCCATTCCAGATTGGTTGAAGGAGAGACTAACAAGGGTGATTGTGATCGAAGACGAAGAAGATAATGTGATTGATTTAGATAGCCTTGTTGGAAATTCTCAGGAAGTAACAGAAAAGAAGAAGGCCATCAAAATGTCCAAGGTGATCAGAGATGAGACAGGGTCCAGGAAGTTGCAGATAGCTACACCGGCAGTGGACAAGTACGAGGGTGAAATCCTTGCAGAAGAATATGATGTAGAAACCGTTGAGCTTGGTCCACTCACCACCGAGCAGGCATTGGATGAGGCAACTGATTCATTTGAGGCACTTAAAGACAAGCTTAGAGGAGAAATGGAAAAGAATAGAAAACTTGAGAAAGAGGTCGGTGCTTGGAGAGGCTACTTTAGCCACCTCAGTCAGCCTTTGGGACGTCAGGATCCAGCAGTATCTCCTGTGCAAGCACTTCCCCTTGAATCAGTTGGTGAGGCAGAGAAAGTTAAGAGCTTGGTCCAGCTTATGAGCTCTTGGATTGACAAATCCCATACCGTTGCTGTTGAGTTTGCAACAAGAATGATGCAGACCATCCATCAAGCTATCCAGGTCCTTGAGATCATCCACAACCTAATGATAACAGTAGCCGCCTTTGCTCATACTAAGGATGTTATCATCCCTATTCTGCAAGTAATCAGGCAAACACCCAGGAGGATCTTAGCACAAGAAAAGATAATGGATGGAGGAGCTCATAATTTACTCCAATGGTCTACTTTACTCCAGATGAAGGAAGTTCTTTTCGAGGATACCAGCGCCAAATGCAATCAAGTGGAGGAGGTCATCCATCCAATCCAGGACAAAGTGTTTGGGGTTTTATGTACTATTCTTGGCAGAAGGATCGAAGTTGAGACAAATGTGGATCTCCAAGAGTTGGAAGAAAGGGTCAAAGTCATCTTTTGCAAAGATGAGAATGTTATTACAGATGAGCAAAGAGATCAAATGTTTGCTACTATGCTCCTGATTGAGAAAATCAAGGAACTCGAACCTGAATGGGACGCAGCTCTTCTCAAGGCCTTTGATCAGATTATTCACTTGGAGGAACGAATGAGGAATCTTCCCAAGATTCCTATTGCTGAGATTGAGGGAATCGTGTCTAGATTCATTGCATATGCTAAAAAGGAGCATTGGAAAGGGAATAAGGTTCTAGAAGAGAGGTTGTTATAGATGACATGGCACCTTAATTATCATTGGTCTATGTTTCCTAGATTTTTGTGCCAAATTAAATATTTTGGCTATACATTTAATATTGTGCAATAAAAAGGGAACTTTTGTAATAAAACCCTAATTAGGGTTTACATGTCAGAATCTCAGCCGTTGATCTTCTTTTGATCTGGGCCGTTCATTGTAATTGAGGATGCTATATATACCCTCATTCATTTTCATTTTGATAATTAGAAATAGAGAGCAATAAGAAATAGTTAGAAGTTTAGAGTTTTTGGAGAGAAGAAAGTTATTTTGTAGCAAGATTGAGTTTTGAAGAAGGAATTTCAAGCAATTGTTGTCTATTTTGGCTTTGAGATCAATAAAATATTGAAGTTATGATGTTTTATTGCAATTCTTGTGGCTATCTTCATGGTTGTTTACTTTCTTGAGTCATTCTCAGTCGAAGTAGTATTTAAGTTTGAAGGACTAAGTGTTGGGCTTGATTTTGGTGAGATTCACGTTCCAAACCACTAGCTTCTTACTGATTGTGGGAACGCCTTGTGTGGTCAACTGGAGAGACTTGAATTACTTAAACCTTCAATCGTCATTGAGCTTTGGATATGTGCCTTTGTGGTAGTGTCCATGATCCTTGATGAATTGAAAAATCATTTGTTACCTTAGAAGATCGCATCAATTTCAGTTGGGTTGTTATTTCATGGCAATATTGAAATTGGTAGAATCTTGCCAAGTCTAGCCTACATTGGGTCATTCTTAGGATTAGATTAGAATTTATCCCTTGCAAACCCTACCTTTTGATCTTTTTGAAGAACTTGTTAGTTTTAGGAAATCTTGTTCCTGCAAATCGGAGGACGTAAGGCCCCTTGATGAAACAGCATTCACAACAACCACTGGTGCTTATCCACACGTAGAGACCCTACATAAAAGAACATTGGAGTCACCCTGATTGATCCTTTTTTGCGACATCTTCAGCAATCAGAGGCTTTATTCAAGAGAGGATAAGGTACCCTTTGGTATTTTATTCTGTGTATGATTGTGTACAAAATACACGTCAATAGGTAGTACGGGCTTGATAATGAGTGAAGAATCTTGAAGTATGATGTCAACCGCCGTATGACATGGTTCACGAAGTGGCCTCCCCGATCACTGGTCAACTGAATAGGTATACCATATCGCGTAATGATTTGTTCATAAATAAATTTCGCTGCGCTTACTGCCGAATTATCCTGGAGAGCCCTTGCCTCCACCCACTTGGTCAAGTATTCTGTCGCAACTATAATGTACCGGCACCGTCGTGTGCGGCTGGCCTTAAGAGGTAATGTCTGAATTTTTTAATGGCCTTGACCAATGCGTATGCCTATTTTTCAATGTTGGGATATCTGAGTTCTGCATCTTTCAGTGGGGTGCTCATGAATGCAATTGGATTCTCGTCCCTCTCTTCACTTCTCTGGGTGAAAATAGCGACACAAGTGTAGTCAAAAGCGAAGGAATATAGGTAGAAGGGTTTGAGGTAATCAGGACTGATCAATACTGGCGCTTCTGCGATTGCCGTCTTTATCTCCTCGAATGCCCTCTTGGCTTGGGGCGACCATTCAATCTTTGCGTCCTTCTTCAGCATCTCGTTCAAAGGTCTAACTATCTCAGCAAATCCGGTGATGAATTTTCTGACAAAGTTGATCCTACCGAAGAATGATTTGAGTTCTTTCTTACTGGCTGGCAAATTGATAGTAGATATAGCTTTTACTCTTTCAGGATCGATGGAGATTCCTCTTTCTGAAATGACAAGTCCTAATAGCTTTCCTTCTGTTACTCCAAATATGCATTTCTTTGGGTTAAGAGACACACCATATCTTTTGCACCTTTGGAAGACTCTTCTTAAGTCATCCACATGATCTTCTCTTTTTCTGGAGAAAACTGTGATGTCGTCCATGTATATAATAATGCATTTTCCAATTAAGTCTCTGAAAGCGATATCCATGGCTCTCTGGAATGTGGCCCTGGCATTGATAAGTCCAAAAGGCATTCTTTTATATGCAAATGTACCCCACTTGGTAGTGAAAGCGGTCTTTAGTCGATCTTCAGGCTCAACCAAAACTTGATTATAACCTGAATATCCATCCAGAAAAGACATCATCTGCGACCCATTGACAATCTGCAATACTTCATCCAGCGATGGCAGAGGATAATTGTCCTTTTCTGAAGCTCGGTTGAGATTTCTGAAATCAACACACAATCTGATCTCTCCACTTTTTTTCCTGACAGGAACCAAATTGGCGACCCACGTCGAATGTCTCACTGGGAAGATGATTTTGGCTGAGAGCAGCTTCTTAACTTCTTGATATATTAGGGGTTCCAATAAAGGATTAACCGGCCTCTATCTCTGCCTAAATGGTTTGCTTCCTGGCTACAAAGGGATTGTGTGAGTGATAATTGCAGTGTCATAAGTCTTGAGGTCTTCATAACTCCATGCGATGACGTCTGGGAAATCTCTCATATTTTTCAAAATTCCATTTCTTTCAGCTGCAGTGCAAGACTTTCCAATGAACACATTCTTAACTTGTATATCATCACCTATGTTGATTGTGTCGCACATGTTTCCTTCCATACTGTGGCTTTTCATCTCCTTCAATTTGTCGGGATCAAAGATTCTTTCTAACTCCACCATACCTTTTGGAATAGTGTTTGTCTTCAAATTCAAAACTCCTTCAGCATCTAATTTTGCTCCCTCGGCTTCTTCTTCATCAATGATTTGAGCTAGGAAAACATCTGTGTTGGTCAAGAAATCCAGTATGTGCTTGTCATCTTCGAAAACTTGAAAATTGGTAATGTTATCCGAGACTGAAGGTACTGATGTTAATTCTACTGTGAACTTCTTTAATCCTTCCATCGCTAATGGTATCAAAGAGCTGGCGGCTTGTGCAAGGGAATTAGCCACTTGATTTTGATGCCTGTATATAGATTTGATGTTGAAGGCCTCGAAACTCTCGATGAGGTCCCAAACTCGATTTCGGTATCTGGTCAACCTTTTGTCATGGCAGACATACTATCTCCTGATTTGCCTTATAGCTATTTCTGAATCTCCATACACTTGCAGTATTTTGGCTTTCTTTTTGATAGCCATCAATAATCCATGAATCAAGGATTCATATTCAGCTACATTGTTGGTGCAAGGAAATTGTAATCCGTGAGCGGCAAGGTAAGTTTCTCCTGTCGAGCTAATTAATTCGTAGCCTGCTCCAGATCCTTGTTTGGACTTAGATCCATCGAACCTTAATGTCCATATTGCATTTCCTGAATCTTCCGTCCCTTGGTCCTCCTGGCTTTCCTTTGACGTATCAGATAGAGTTTCATCTTATAAAAAGCTTCTAACTTCTAAATGTTCCATTTCTTCTATAACAAATGTCTGCGGGACTCTTTTATATACTTGTTCTAATGCAGTTTGGCACAAAGCACAGGATAGTTCTGAATGGACAGCATTATGTATCCTACACCAGTTGGGGAGGAGTAGATCTCGAACGGATGCCAAGTTACCAAGTTGCATACTTTGTTGTACGTTTCTATGTACGAACTTTCTGAAATTTTCAAACATTCCGTCATCTTCTTGGTCGAATCCTTGGTCACTTTCCACGACAATTTCTGTAGATTCCATCACCTTTTGTTGACCGTCATTGTCTTGCAGGTTTTGTATCATCAGGACATCTCCCACTTTAGGCTTGTATGTCCCTAAATCTGATTCTAAGAATAGGACTTCATTATCTTCCCCATACTCGGTTATCATGAGTCTCAATCTTGGAGTACTGTCTATTTTGATTTGGTTTGGGACTCCTCTCCATGGTAACCACATATGTGCAAAGTCAGTTGACACATACCCATTCAACTTTCGTGACCAATCTCTACTCAGAAGCATCCCATATGAATCAGGAATATCCACGACTGATATGTCTATGAAATTTTGAACCCTTGGGTCCGCAGCCAATTGCATGTGGATATTGTTCAACTCTCCCATGACTGGAACTTCTGTCTTGTCTAGCTAAGTGACACTTCTTTTGGTAGGAGCAGGAGTTATTCCTAGTCTCTAACAGATAGCCAAGGGCATCACGTTACTAGAAGCTCCTGAATCATAGAGGCAATTGTGTAGTAATTTCCCAAAAATTCTGACTGATAGCAGGAATGGGGCCGGTTCATCTTTTCCTTGGGAAAGGACTGAGGAATCCCCACTGTGTTCTTGATGTTTTACTTCATTGACCTTCGGATTGTCATTCTTTGCTAGGCCCTCTTCTTTTGAGTGATCGGTCTTGTTTGGAGATTTCCCTTTCTTGACCACATCTTTCTTAACGGCAACCTCCTTTTCTGGAAGAATCTGACTAGTGGTGAGGCTTTCTTTGATGGCGGGTTGAGCTTTCTTAGTCTCGCCTCTTTTGAGTAATACTTTGCCTTCCAACATATCTTCTTTTTTGGCTGGGAAGGCTATGGTCTGGACCATGCATTCGTCTTGTTCAGATTGCTCTTTGTTATCGGCTTCCTCTTGGGTCACATTGATGGTAGCTTGGACATTGTTAACCGCATCTTTGGACAAGTTCTGAACATTCGACCTTACTGAGTTTGAATCATTTAGACTTTTAATCACTGCATCTTTAATTTCTGAGACCTTGAGTAGCTCATAGAGTGGTAGGCTAACTTTGACTTTCTTGAGTTCTTCCAACACCAATGTGGCCAATCTTTTCATTTCATCGCCCATGGGAGGTGTACTATTCTTCTGCCCATATTCTCGCGTATGCTGAGGATAATCTGGATTATTGCTAGCTTGTGGATCTGGAGGAGTGGAGAAATTGTTTGGAGGAATCGAAGTAGTCAGGGGTTCCTGATTTCTCTGATTTCTATGATATTCTCTTTGATTCACGCCTCCTGAGGACTGGTGGAATACCTCCTTTATCCCTTCAACTAGGACACTATTATTCAAGGGTGGAAAATAATACTCTGAGTCTTCAACAGGTTCATTTGCTGATGCAAGTGGGAACTGAGAACCTGGAGATACTATCGGTCCATTAGCAGATTCTGGTGGGAATCTCCCATTTTGAGTCTGATTATCTTCTTCTTGTGAGTACTTGTAACTTTCCACGATCATGGCTTGATCATACCGTGTAGTTGGGACCATTTCGTATCCTGTCGTAGGCGGATTTTCAGGTGGATCATTGTTGTGCATCTCCTGCTGGAATATGTCAGCTGCAATTTTGAATTCAGGACACTGCAACTCGGAATGCTGGTTTGTATTGTGGAGTCTACACCAACTGGACAAGGCCGCTTCTGCTAGAAACACTTTACTGGTAGGATGATTTTCTTGATTCTGAGAACTTGATGGGTTATCCAGCGGTGTCACCACGTTTCCATTATTAGGAGCAGTATTCCATGGTTTCCTCTAAAAGCCTTGGTTGTTATTTCCCTGATAATTGTTCCTGAAACCTTGATTATTATTTCCTTGGAAATTTTGATTGCTTGTATGTTGGCCCTGGTTGACCCTTTGCATGCTTTGGAGTTGATTATTTTGATTCTTTACTTCGATCGACAGCTTCTTGACTTGTTCAATCAACTCTTTCATTTCATCCTTTTCTTCCTGTGTTCTTGAGGAGTTTGTTGCGTTTTGCAGGTACACGGGTTGTGCTGGTGGGGCTTGTGAAAGTGGAACTCCGAGATGAAGCACCAACTGGTTTGTCGGCTGTACACTAGGATATGTTGCCTGTGGAATGCGATTCATAACTGGAGTTTGGTTGGCCAGTGCAATACTAACTGCTTGCATTTGATTTGGTGCTGCAACAAGTCCCATATGTAGTAGCGGCCCAGTAATATTTTGTCCCATGTGCTTACTTCAATAGCTTTTGCATATGCTACATTTAGATCGTTCGGAATAGGATGTGTCCTCACGAACATGGCGGTGAGATGATCTAGGGCTCCATAATAGATTTCCCTTGGGTCAACAATGAGGTAGGGATGTCATAACATCGTGTACGCGCAGTGGAACCTGTTGTTGAAAGAGGTGATTGGCTCATGTTCTCTCCTTCGGATTTCAACAAATTGTCTATACAGCTCGGCTGGCATGGTTGGTATACCAAATTTTGCAATAAATGCATCTTTCATTGCATCCCAGGTTCTGATTGACCCTGTAGGCAAGTGAATGAACCAGAAGTATGCCTCTTCTCCTAATGAGTAGGGGAAAAGCCTACATGCTACATCTCCATATTCAACTCGTCTGTTACGAAGAAGGTCTTCGAACATCTTGATATGATCTTCCGCTGTACGATTGAAATCACTGACATTGAATTTGGAACAAAAGTGCTCTAGATTCTTTGGCATATCGTGATAGATTGCAAATTCCAATGGTGATGGGTTGTTGATTAGCCAAGTAGCGCCGTTAAGCACATGAGCAGGAGGAGGAGGAGCATTGTGAGCCATCATGCTTCTCGAAGTTTGAAAGCTTGACAAGAGACTTGATGAACTAGCCCGGCTTGTTGGTTGGGAAGTCGCCTGGATACTCGCTTGAATTGCTGCTTGTACCTGTTCTTGAAGAGACGAAGCTTGTGATGACTCAGGAGATTCCTCTAATCTTAGTTCAAATTCCTTGGGAGTATCTTCTCTTTTGACTCGCTTTGACCTTGAAGTAAACTGAAGTTCACCCAGATTTTTGATGCCTGGTGTCGACCTCAATATTCTTTGATGTTTCTTGGGCGAGAAAGAACCAATGCGATCCAGCGTGAAGTTTTGTCTTGCGGAGATTACTGTAGGTTCCGTTGATTGCGGAGCTCTCTAGCGGCGACTCTTCGGTGTTCTTCAGCCCTATCTTCTTCTTGTTCCAAGATGATTCTCACTCTGTTATACTCAGCTTCACTTCTCCTTATGTCCCACGCTAGGTGATTCAATCCTGAAACGATATCTTCTTGAATGTTGCCTATCTTCAAATTAGGTTGCACTACTTGATTCAATCCTTCATGTGGCAACACCATCGTGAGTCATAATTATACTTGAAATGTATTCTCTTTTTTTTTTTGGTAAATTTTCCGGATAGTACTGTTCCCTTAATGGCGGTTCAGGCCCTCCTTCTAGCGCCAATTCTGTTGATGTGTATTTTGTACACAATCAAACACAGAATAAAATACCCAAGGGTACCTTATCCTCTCTTGAATAAAGCCTCTGATTGCTGAAGATATCGCGAAAAAGGATCAATCAGGATGACTCCAAGGTTCTTCGATGTAGGGTCTCTACGTGTGGATAAGCACCAGTGGTCGCTGTGAATGTTGTTTCATCAAGGGGGCCTTACGTTTCCGAATTGTAGGAACAGAATTTCCTAAAACTAACAAGTTCTCAAAAAGATCAAAAGGTGGGGTTTGCAAGAGATGGATTCTAATCTCATCCTAAGGATGACTCAATGTAGGCTAGACTTGGTAAGATTCTACCAATTTCAGTATTGCCAAGGAATAACAACTCTACTGAAATTGATGCGATCTTCTACGGTGACTAATGATTTCTTCAATTCATCAAGAATCATAGACACTACCATGAAGGTACATATCAATAGTTCAATAATGATTGAAGGTTTAAGCAATCCAAATGTCTCCAGTTCACCACACAAGGCGTCCTTACAATCAGTAAGAAGCTAGTGGTTTGGAACGTGAATCTCACCAAAGATCAAGCCCAACACTTAGTCCTTCAAACTTAAATACTACTTCGACTGAGAATGATTCAAGAAAGTAAACAACCATGAAGATAGCCACAAGAATTCCAATAAAACACCATAACTTCAATATTTTATTGATCTCAAAGCCAAAATAGACAACAATTGCTTGAAATTCTCTCTTCAATGCTCAATCTTGCTACAAAATAACTTTCTGAATATCCAAAACCTCTAATCTTCTAACTTCTAACTATCCGACTATATCAAAATAAAAAGGAGTGAGGGTATATATAGCATCCTCAATTACAATGAACGGCCCAGATCAAAAGAAGATCAACGGCTGAGATTTTGACACCTAAACCCTAATTAGGGTTTGTTACAAAAAGTCCCCTTTTTATTGAACAATATTAAATGCATAGCCAAATATTTAATTGGCACAAAAATCTAGGAAACATAGACCAATGATAATTAAGGTGCCACATCATCTACAACAACCTCTCTTCTAGAACCTTATTCCCTTTCCAATGCTCTTTCTTAGCATATGCAATGAATCTAGACACAATTCCTCCAATCTCAGCAATAGGAATCTCAGGAAGATTCCTCATTCGTTCCTCTAAGTGGATAACCTGATCAAAGGCCTTGAGAAGAGCCGCATCCCATCCAGGTTCGAGTTCTTTGATTTTCTCAATCAGGAGCATAGTAGCAAACATTTGATCCCTTTGCTCATCTGTGATAACATTCTAATCTTTGCAAAAGATGACCTTGACCTTTTCTTCCAACTCTTGAACATCCACATCTGTCTCAACTTCAATCCTCCTGCCAAGAATAGTACATAACACCTCAAACACCTTGTCCTGAATTGGATGGATGACTTCTTCAACTTGATTGCATTTGGTGCTGATGTCTTCGAAAAGAACTTCCTTCATCTAGAGTAGAGTTGACCACTGGAGTAAATTATGAGCTCCTCCATCCATTATCTTTTCTTGTGCTAGGATCTTCCTTGGTGTTTGCCTGATTACTTGTAGAACAGGAATGATAACATCTCTAGTGTGGGCAAAGGCGGCTACTGTTATCATTAGGTTGTGGATGATCTTAAGGACCTGGATAGCTCGATGGATTGTCTGCATCATTCTTGTTGCAAATTCAACGGCAACTGTGTGGGATTTGTCAATCCAAGAGCTCATAAGTTGAACCAAGCTCTTGACTCTTTCTGCCTCGCCAACTGATTCAAGGGGAAGTGCTTGTACAAGAGACACTGCTGGATCCTGACGTCCCAAAGGCTAATTGAGATGGCTAAAGTAGCCTCTCCAAGCACCGACCTCTCTCTCAAGCTTTCTATTCTTTTCCATTTCTTCCTTAAGCTTGTCTTTAAGTACTTCAAATGAATCGGTTGCCTCATCCAGTGCCTGCTCTACGGTGAGTGGACCAAGCTCAAATGTTTCTACATCATATTCTTCTGCAAGGATCTCAACTTCATACTTGTCCCCTGCTGGTGTAGCTATCTGCAACTTCCTGGATCCTGTCTCATCTCTGATCATCTTGGTCATCTTAGTGGCCTTCTTTTTCTCCGTTCCTTCCTGAGAATTTCGTACAAGGCTTTCTAAGTCAATCACATTATCTTCATCCTCGATCACAATCACCCTTGTTAGTCTCTCCTTCAACCAATCTGGAATGGCAGATCTTGTCTCTCTAACTTGTATCTCTTTAGGCAATGGTTCTTCTTCTCGGAGAGGAGATGTCACTACATCATCATTCTTGTCTTCATGTAGCTCATTGACTTGGGGAGATTGACTTGATGAACGTTGAGATGCCTGCCCTTCTTCGTGTTTATCATTTTGTACCATTGATTCCATAGATTCCTCGACTTCAGGTACCCTCTTCTCTTGTCCTACAACTTGACTCGTCCTTTTTTCATGTCGAGAAGATGTACCGGATGAGCGATCTCGATTGGCCTCTTGCTTCTTCTTGGAGGGTTCCCTTTTCTCAGGTCTTTCTTTCCTCTTCGCGCCTCTAGGATGAGGATTGCCTTCACTTGCGCTTCTGGGATGAGGATTGCCTTCACTTGCGCTTCTGGGATGAGGATTGCCTTCACTTGCGCTTCTAGGATGAGGATTGCCTTCACTTGCGCTTGCTCCTCCTTCTCCTGGCCTTTCCTCCAAAGTAAAAGTCATTGGTATGTTCTATTCTCTCAACTTTTGATGTTGTACATCTACCCATCTGCGAGTACATGACAAAACTGGAGCCATCAAAGCTTTTAAGTCCAAAACCTCAGGTTCGTTCCAATCTATCCTCACTGCTTTGTCTTCTCGATCATAAGATGATTGGAGATGTCTACCACTGTCCTGAGCTTGATCGGCCACTCTGTAAACTTTGCATCTCCTGATGAAATCTAAAGCCAATCTAGAATGCATCTTTCTTTTTACTTCTACATCACTTGAGAGATTCATCCAAAAGTCCTCTACCTGACATCCATGCCTGTACTTTCTACCAACTGTCTCTTCTATATACCCATAAGGATCAAAATTCTCCCTCAAGGCAAAGAATGAAAATGAATATAAGGCCAACTCCCTTTCTGCATCATCCAAGGCTAGAGCATTAGGACATACCTCAACTGAATTCCCTAGTATGATAGGCACAGGAATTCCATTTCCATGCCTGTGTCTGAATGCCTTCGCATAAGCCGCCAACTGCCTAGTCACCTCAAGTAGCGCTATCCTGTCTGTCGGATATCTCGGCAACATATAGGGAGGTGAAGGACACCCATGAACTCTAATATATGTAAACTTTTGGAATTGGATGAACCAAGCACCATACCTCTTTACAAGCTCTTGTGCATCTTGAGATAGCCGATTGTGAATCCCACCTTGCAATATCCTGGTGATGTTCATCGTGAAGGTATCATTGACTAACTTGTAGTCACTTCCTGGTGGATGATGCAAATGAACATAAGACTCACAAACTCTGACTTCCCCAGGTCCTCTCCCAATCACTCCTCTGAGAGGTAGTCCTGCATATTTGAAACTCCTGATCAAGGCATATATGATATATGAACTCATGTGGAAGGACTTGGTAGCCTTCAGTCTCCTTAACTGCACGTCCAAGCAATGGCTAATAATTCTAGCCCAATGAATCGTTCCTTTTCCTTGAACTATCACTTGGATGAAGTAGAACATCCACTTCTCAAAATAGAAGGCCTGAGGAGCCCCTGTAACTCGATTGAGCAAAGTTATCAAATCTCTGTACTCCCCCTGAAAGTCGATCCTATGTGGTGTGTTGGGAATCTTGCTCAGGCGAGGACGACTTTTGAGTAACCAACTCTTATTGATGATGTTTAAGCAAGAGTCTAGATCATCTTCATACATGGACCTGGCTCCTTCTAGGCTCTTGTAAATCATATCTTTATGCTCTGGAAGATGGAGAGCCTCACTTATAGCCTCCTCTGAAAGGTAAGCCAAAGTGTTCCCTTCCTTGGACACGATCGATCTTGATTGTGGGTCATAATGGCGAGCACACTCGATCATCAGCTCATGGCACTGGACCGCTGGAGGGAAACCGGCCGCCTTGATGATGCCACTTTCAATTATTCTTTTTGCGACAGGTGATGGTTTTCCAATGTAAGGGACCTCTCAAAACTTCTTCACACTGAAGTTTCCCAAGTTGGTATCTCCAATGTTGCTCCACTCTGACACGATCTTGGTCTCCAATTCTTCATTCCTCTGATCTTCCTTCATGAGAGTTGGACGACTAGTGGATGTTCCTGCCTTTGGGGTCGCCATCTTGACACCTACACAACATTTCATAATGAGCAATATATTTTCCAGCGTAGAAATATAGAGTAGAAAGGAAGATTTAAGCTTTTAATTAGGAAACTTCATGATAAATCTTTGAATTATCATTTCCTAATTAACTATGCAATTCCAAAAAAACTTGAAGTTCAAAATTCAAAATTTCAACATTGGGACAAGGATGATCACGCCATACCTCCACTTGAGAATTAATTCTAAGAAATGATGCAAAAATAGGAGAATTTGCTAGGCGAAAGATAGATCGAAGTCCTCCCTTTAGCAAAATGTACTTCCTCTAGTCTTCACAAGCATCAATTCCACCACCTCTAGCCTCCAACAAAATTCGCTCCAACTAGACCAATTTTTGCACTTCTTTCTTGCTCTTCCAAATCGCACTTGAAGTAATGAATGAATGATTGATTAAAATTGCTCAAAACACCCCTACTATATAGGCGCTTACCACTTCATTTTCCATAGGCCGACTTGGTAAAATAGAACCCAAAATAAACAAAATTTAATAAAAGAAGAAGGCTGACTTGACAAAATATTAAAATGATACCTCAAGCGCTCTATCTTTTAATTTTAATTTAATAATAATTAATTTCAAATGCCTCAATTAATAAAAAAAATCGATTTTCTAAGGCTCAAATTAATTATTAAATACCCATGCACCTTTATTAAATGCCAATTTAACTAAAATGTTTAAAATATTTTGAAGTTTTTAGCGAACTTGGCATCTAATGCGATTTGGAGGATATTAACGCCCAAGCATGGTAAAAAATAACGAATGTCAATAACCTCGCTCTAGTCCCTTGGAGAGGGACAGGAGCGCTCTTGCATTTTAAACCTTGTATTCCTTGCTTTCACGTTCAAAACCTCATCCTTGGCGTCCAAAATGGCCTTGTTATTTGGAACTTTGAGTTTAATTCACTTGATCTTTAGAAGGAGTGTGCCTTAGGACATTTTCGCCCTGGTCCCTTGGTGAGGGACAGGAGCGATTTTCTACTTTTGTCCTTGATCTTTATCTTTTAAATTGCCAATTCATGTTGTGGGGTAAGCAATGATCCCCATTGTTCATTCTATGCATGCTTAACTCGTTTCCTCAAGGCAAAATAGGCTCTCCCAAGATTTTCGCCCTGGTCCTCCAGTGAAGGACAGGAGCGATTTTTGCATTTGAGCCTAGGATTGTCAATTTTTGGAAGCAATTCCTTGTTCACCATTTTTTTAAAAGGCATTTCTCATCTTGCACCACCTTGCCTTGACGTGATTTTGGAGGGAAATTGTTGATTTTATAAAAATCGCCCTAGTCCTTTGGTGAAGGACAGGAGCGTTCTTTAATTCATTGTACAAACTCTTGATCACATCAACCTCCAATTACCTTCAAAGCATAAAACATCATTCCCCACTCCTTCTTGAGTCTTGGAAACAAAAAATAGCATTTCAAAATGTTAGGCAAATAGGCATATGTGGGGATTTCGCCCTGGTCCCTTGGTGAGGGACAGGAGCGCTTTAGCCAATTGTCATCGAAATTTGTGGTCCTTGCAACTCCATTCCACCCTGAAGCACTTTAAGTATCATTCCAAACTTGTACCTTAGCCTGGATTCGTCCCAATTTGGAGAAAAGAGATAGTCTTTTAGGTTTTTCGCCCTGGTCCCCTGGAGAGGGACAGGAGCGATTATTGTCTTTTGGGTTGATTCCCTCCTTTGTGGTCCACTCAAGTTATATTCAACGGATAAAACACGCCTCCCTTGACCTCTACAAATCGTAAAATTACTTTAATCTTGCAAGGATAATGCAAATTTTGAAATTCAAGCTCTGGTCCTTCAGTGAGGGACAGGAGCGAATTTTGCCCTCTAGGCCAAATCTTTTCACTTTTCATCTCGTAATTCCTTTGCTAGGGAAGATATCATCCTGTTACAAGCTATGAACAAGAGTTCAAGTCCGAGAAAGGTCTTAAAAGGTGTCTATAAAGAAAATCGCTCTGGTCCTTCAGGGAGGGACAGGAGCGAATTTATCTTTTTTAGACAAAAGCTCCATCATTTCATTGCCTTTAATTAAGCCTGGATGCTCTAACATGTGTAATTCATCTTTCACCATGCCCTTGACGTTTCAATTTGACCAATCAAGGCCAAGAATGACTCAAATAAGCCTTTTCGCCTTGGTCCTTCAGGGAGGGACAGGAGCGAATTTATCTTAATCCTTCAAATTTCATCATTTACAAACCTTCAAAACCCTTAAAATCATCAAGTCACGTCCAATTATCTCCCCTGGAGACCCTGCACAAAACAATTTTTAAAAAGTCAGAGACAAACATGCACTAAATAACATTTTCGCCTTGGTCCCTGGGAGAGGGACAGGAGCGATTTCACCTTTCTAAGCTAAAATATCCACAATTTAGGTCTTCAATCATTTCACAAGGCATAATTAGGTCATCTTCAAGGCCAAGAATCAGTTATCTTGAAAAAGTGGCATGGTCCTTCAGGGAGGGACAGGAGCACTTTCTCTATTTCAGGCATCATCTTGCCTCCAAAATTTGATCAAAATTTACCTAGGCAAAAATGTACAATTTTATCTTCAAAATGCTAACACTTAGACAAAATTTGAATTTTCCCAAAAGAACCCTGACTAGACCTAACCTGAGACATATCCGACTTCGTGACAGACTCACCCTACTTCAAAAATCTCAATCTTCGGGAGGATGCGTAATAACTTTCAAAATTTGACTGGACTCGGCTTGAAAATATCCAAAAGAAACCCCTAAGGCTTAGCCCTAGCCCAGACAACTCTCACTCACTCAAAATACTAGAAGCAGAGAGAAGAACAGGCAAAACAAAAGCAAAAAGAGGGGGTCCCCATTTTAATGGAGCGATGTGTGAAATGGTCACAACAGGAGGTAATGACCGAATTTCTGTACGACATAGACCATACCGAGTGCTTCACGTTCTGTGGTACTATAGTTTTTTTCCGCCTTCGAGAGCAACCTGCTGGCAAAATAAACGAGGTGGTCCAGCTCATGTCCTCCTACTTGGGCTAATGTAGCCCTGATGGCATAGTTTGAGGCATCCACGTGAATGTGGAATTCCTTATCACAATTCGGGTATGCCAGTATGGGCGCTCCCATCAACCTTGTCTTCAGCTCTTCGAAGGCCTTGCTCTGTGGCTCTGCCCAAATGTATGGTTCCCCTTTCCTTGTCAACTTATCCAACGGGTGGGACACCTCAGCGAAGTTCTTGATGAACCTCCTGTAGTACCCCACATGACCAAGGAAGGACTTTACCCCCGTGACGTCCGTAGGAGGTTCCATTTCTACTATTACCCGAATCTTGTCCGGGTCCGTTTTCAATCCTTCTTTACACACAATGTGTCACAGTAATCTTCCCTGTGGTACCATGAATCTACATTTCTTCGGGTTGAGGGCCAATCGTGCCCTCCGACACCTCTCTTGGCACTCTCCGAGAGTTTTTAAGTGGATGTCCTGTTCGCTGTAAATAGACCAATCATCCAGGAATGCTTTGAAGTTCCCCACCGACATCTTGTCGAAGATGTGCAAGATGATGCGCTTAAAGGTGGCAGGCGCGTTGCATAGACCGAAGGGCATTCGGTTGTATGCGTACACACCGTCCTCCACCACGAAGGTTGTTTTCAGCTTATCTTCCTCCGCGATGGATATCTGGTTGTAACCAGAGAACTCATCCATGAAGGAATAGATTTCATGTCCAGCTACTTCCTCCAAGATGCTGCCTGTGAAGGGTATGGGAAACGGGTCTTTAATAGTGACAGCGTTTAGGCACCGGAAGTCTACACAGATCCGGATCTGATTGGCCTCTTTCTTGATGGAAATCACAATGGGGGACACCCATTCGCTTGTCTGCACTCTGAAGATTATGCCCGCTTCCAACATCCGCTCAATTTCGTCGTTCACCCGTACAGCATAATTTTTGTTCATTCGATACGGCCGCTTCCTCACTGGCTGGGCTCCCGGTACCAATGTTATTCGGTGCACACATAGCTCTGGGGGCACGCCCTTCAAGTCCTTGTATGTCCATGCAAAGACATCCTTGTATTCAAGGAAAATTTTGAAGGCTGCGGCCTTCAACACTGGATTCCAATCATCTCCGACAAGGATGATCTTGGGGTCACTTGTCTCCCCGAGATTCATTTCCTTTAACTTGGCTTCCTAATACTTAATGGGATTCCCCTTCAAGAATTGGTGTGTCGGCGTCTCATTCACTGCTGCCTCCCCTTCCTTATACTCGCCATATTCTGGGGGAAATATATCTGGTTCTTCTTCGATGCTCAATACGTTGCACGAGGGTGTAAATAGTTCATAATCTCCCATTTGCCAATGGAAGAGGCCATTCAAGGAGTCCCCATCGTCCCCTGAGCATGCCTCCAGTTCTAACACCCCTTCGTCACTAAGCTCTATGCAGCATCCATTTCCACCCTCCGCTAACTGGTCTCCCTCAGATTCCGAGTCGGAGGAAGAGGCTAACTCCTCGCTCACCATCTGCGTACGGAGATCGATTACGTACTTCCTCCCGACGTTTTCCAAAGAAAGGGTATTCCGCTTCCAATTATGGTTCGCTTTTGCTGCAATGAGCCACCCCCGCCCCAGGATGGCGTTATATCCTTTCTGCTTCAGAGGGATTACCACAAAATCTAGCACGAATGGTTGCGTGCCAACCATCACCTGCTGGCCCATGAGGGTACCAAGGGGTTTAATCCCATGTTGGTCTGCCCCTAGCAGGTTGAACGTAGGGGGCCACAACGTAGGCTTTATCAATTTTTTCCATGCCACTTCTGGGAGTACATTTACTCCTGACCCTCCGTCCACAATAGTGTCTGTTAAGGTAGTCCCTAGTATACCCATTTCTACCACCGTCGGGTGGCGTCCGTTGTTGACTACCAACAACATGGGGTCAACCGCGGGGCTCACGACCTCCCTAAACCCGGGGTTGGTTGTGGGGCTCACGACCTCCCTCGTTTTTACTTGTGGGGGTACAGAGTTTAAAATAGCCGTTTTTAGCTGCGGCATAGTCTCTAGGAGGTCTTGAATTTTCACGGGTACCTCTACCTGCAATATTTGCCATAAGATTTCCTCTTCTCCCTTCGTCCGTGGTGGACTTGCTGTCTGGTGACTATTTTGTCCTTGTGCGGCCATTTCCTTTGTGATCTTGTCTCTGGCCTCTCGCACTCTCTCGGTCTCCGTGTGGGGATTTGGGTAGGCAATCTTTTTAGCCTACGCCCTTGTGATTGCCAACACTTCTGCCTTCGTAGGTTCTATGTTTAGAAGGTTTACACCAGGCTTCGGGCAATTTGCGTCCTCATGATCGCCTGGCCTGCACCATCGGCAGAGGTGCTGAGGGTTGGCTTCCTTCGTGCAATCGCAGGCTAAGTGTCCCCACTGATTGCAGGCCCTACATTGAATCATTGGCCAACCCTTGGCATCATACTGGATCCGGTTTCTATTGTTGTTATTGTTATTATTTCTTCCGCCGCCGCGTCTATTATCCCGGTATCCTCCAGATGATGCCGTTGTGTTATTCTGCTGGCCCGTACCCGCTGGTGCGGATGTTGTGGCCTGCTCCGTGAACAACACCTGGTTCGTGCTTCGGGTTTTCATGTTGTATGGGCACTCCTTGGTGGAGTGTCCCATCACTTGGCAAATCTCACAGAATGCCTTCTTCGGGCAAGTACCCTTTGTGTGTCCGTCACTCCTACAGTCTGTACACCACACTTCATTTTCTTCCGTCTTACTTGTACTCCCTTTCATGGCTTTGAATTCTTTCAGCATTCGTTCCATGTCCTTCTGGAGCGCGTGTACCTTTTTACTCGATTTGCCACCACTACTGCTCTCCCCGTCAGAATCTTCATCATCGTCAGATGAATATTTATTACTTTTCTTCTTCCTTGATGTTTTTTATTCGCTTTCTAGATTCATCGCCCTGTTATAGGCATCGTCATATGACGTCGGGGGTACAATCTTCATTTTTTTCCGTAGGGAGGATTTCAATCCTTCCACAAACCATCATTTTTTTAAGCCCTCAGCCAGCTGGCTCTCCATTTTACCCAACAATTCCTTTAGTCTCTTGTTGTATGCCCATACTGTCTCCTTAGTACCTTGCTTGGTACTGTATATCTCTGTTACAATTTCGTTGTCATCACGGAGCAACCGAAACTCCTCTGTGAATTCCTTTTGTAGGTTAGCCCATGTGGCCACTTTTTGCTTATCTACATCGGAGTACCAATCTATGGCGACTCCACGTAACGTGGTTGGGAACTGTTGTACCCAGTCATTCTGGTCTGTCACTCCATTGGCAGACCAAATGGTTTCACATGTACGGCAGTGCCGTAAGGGGTCTTCCTTGTCGTCCCCTATGAACTTTGGCAATTTTTGTTTAATCGCCATCCCTGGTCGTCTTCCTAGGGGCGGTTGTGTCTGTGTCTGTGGCCCTACGCTGCTTCCTCTGGTGGCGTTGGTGGTGTGTCCTGCGTGGACGACTGGAGGTACGGTGTTTTGCCTGTCGCGAGTGGCACCTACACCCGTACTGTTGCCCTCCCCTTCGCTCTAACACGCTCCTACTCCTGCTTCCCGTTGGTGATCTTCACTCCGTGGCGTAAGGGATAAGTTCCTAAACTGATCTCGAGTCTCCTCGACTAGATTTCGCCGTAACCTTGTTTCTTCCAAAAATTCTTCATGGCTCCGCATCCTACGATGATCTGGCGACGCGTAGAAATTTCCGTCAGCCTCTGCACCTTCCGTGACACCTCCTTGGTTCCCCTTGGGCCCCCCTTCGGCAGGTCGTCCTTCGGCAAGTTGCCTCAGCCTCCGTCTACGTTCTACTTGCTGCTCCAGAATCAAAGCCCTCTGCACGGCCTCCCACTCGTTCATTTCTGGTTTTTTATTTCTATCTTTATTCAATAGGTTTGGCATTAATTGTCGCACATTACCATAACTCTCAATTCTTAAATCAAAACATGTGTTTATTAATTCATCTACTCAAGTACAACTCGTGTCAATGACACTTTTATTTGAAAATAAGAAGTTCACGATTCAATTCCCTCCTGGCCTAGCGCCATCTCTTTCCGTTTCCCGTCGGCTGTTCTCTTCGTAGCGTTGCAGGATTTGTTGTCGTCGCTCTTCCTGGGCAATCTCCTCCAAGTGGGCCTGTTGTGCCAGCGATGCCTGTGCAAGCAGCCAAGGGAGGTGGTTCATTAACCGGTTTACTATCGGGCTAACCTCCAGCGCTGTCCACACGGCACTTGGTGGGATTTTTGCCTCCGCCGCTTCTCGTCGAACGTATGTCTGAATGGCTACCTGGAGCAAAATTGAAAATTCTCGCGTTGTCGTGTCTTCTCCTGTGTAAAGTTCTATCCGCGCGTTGTCGGCCTCCGGGTTTACTTCACCAACGGGTAGGCCCATTATGTCTGTGCGCCATCCGTGTCTTTCGTTCTCGAGTTCGTCTAGGCCATGGCGCCAAATGTTTGCCCTCTCGAGTGAATAACTTAAGACATAAAAAACATAACACAGAATAATGCCGTAAACATCAGACAAGGTATATCAGATGTTCTATTCATAAATAAGTGTCTTTTACAAGTTACATTATGAAGTATAAAAGGGTACCGAGGGGGTGCGAGCGCCAACCGTCGCACTGCAACTTCCACCCCTCGGCTGCCAATTAACCAAAACAATTACACATAATTAACTAATGTTATTCCCGTGTACAATAATGCCGCCAACAGCTTCATGGGACAGGTCAATGCCAAGCAAGAAGCCCAAAAATACCAAAACTGCCAACCGAACATAAGATATCCCACATCTGACCATAAAGGAAAATAATTACACAAGAACCCATACAATCTCACTCTTATAAGTGACAAAATGGCAAATCCAGAAAAAGAAACCACAACAAAACTCTCTCCTTAATGAGGAGATTCTCCCAATAAATGTCAATAGCAAGGATATTGCCCCGAAAGCCAACACCCTCATTATAGGCACTTACGAAAGAACAACCACACCAAGAATAGGGAATGAAGGAAGTTTCTGAATGAAAGGTCTGTTAAGAGAGAAGTTTCATGCAAGAGATGGGAAAATCCAAAGGGTCAAGTTCTATATGATTAGCACCCTCAACAACAGCCTTGTTTGCAAGAAAATCTGCGAAAGCATTAATTTCTCTAAAACAGTGAGAAATAGAGAAAGTGGAAAAGCCATTTAGTTGAAGGAGAATGTGCTCTAAAAAATACTGCAAGTGCCAAGAGAGAGACTTTTTTCTAGCAACCGCCTGAAATACCAGCATTGAATCACCTTCAATAACAATGTCCTTAATGTTTAAAGAACGAGCAAGATCAAGTCCAAAGGATAAGGCCTGAAATTCAGCCACATTATTAGTGCCATGACCAATATATTTACCCACTGCTTTGATGATCTTTGAGGAGTGATCAAAAATAATTACCCCAACCCCAAACCTCCCCAGATTACCCTTAGAGGCCGCATCAAACTGAAGTTTGAATGAAGGAAAAGGAGGAGGACTCCATTTAGCCATCTTGCACTTAAGAGTCGAAGAAACTCCATCTGTTATAACCCCATGAGAAGGCATCAAATGAAGTAAAGACCATCGCCAAGTGACCCAATTATCCCAATGAGAAAAGGACTTGAGATGATCTAAATTTCTATGAATGAAAGCAAGCACCACTTCACTAATGGAAGCTTGAATTTTACCAATTATGACTGTCAAAGATGAGGATTTATGTTTGAAGATTCTTGAATTCCTTTCAAGCCAAAGATTCCAAATCAGCAGAGATGGAGCGACAACCCAAAGAGATGAATAGAACGAAGAGGGAAACAACAAGGGCCATGACATAAATTGTGAAAGTAGATTTGGACAGAGAGCAGAAGACCATCCTAACATATCAAACAACCAATACCAACACTCAAAGGCAAAAGGACATAGCAAGAAAAGGTGATGCATCGATTCCATACAATAACCACAGAAAACACAAGGAAAAACTGTTGTAATCCCACGTCTATCCAACCGCATTCCAGTAAGGACTTTATCTTGGACTGCCATCCAAGCAAAAGCCCCTGCCTTTGGAAGACAAGCAGGATGCCAAAAAAGCTTAGTAGGCCAACAAGATGGCAAGGGGGCCTGAACCAAAGAATTGTACCCCTCTCTAACTGAATAGGAACCTGTAGCATTTTTAAATTAATTACTAGTTATATGGATTATCACTAATTTCTAAAAATATTGTATTAATTATTATTATATTAATATTTATTATTATCAATATCTATATTTACAATCTTTATATTATTCCTTATTTAGATTTGAGTAGATATATACATAAATAAATAGACGAGTTAAACAATATTACCAATAATTTATGTGTTATCTAATAACCTATTATATAAATTATTAATTCTACCATTGCCTAAAAGCACTAACTATATTTAGTGGTTGTAAGAGCAGACAGATCGTGTCGGATCTGGTCTGCCACTGTATACAGAATTAAGAATGACTGTCATACATATTGCAGTCTATACTAATATTATTAATATTACTACTAAATTCTACATAAGAATATTATCAAGTTTTATATTAAGCATACATACTAAACACCTCTCCTATGCATATCCCCGAGAATTAGGATGTTACTGCCTGTTACTGCCATATTCTCCTTTTGAGCGATCTGCTAGAATAAAATAAAATAGTCATTTCTCCCCCAATCGATTCTCATTATATAACTTGTGGTTATCGGACAGTTGCAACCATTGGTTGGAATGGGCATTTTCCTTCCGTAATTGCACTTCCTTCATTAACATTGTGTTTCTTCATAACAATATTATGTTTGGTAATACTAACGTTGCATTATATTGATGAGTTTATTTATCGATTAGATAGCTTATACGAGTTGCTAGGATTATTAGTAACCTTCCTCCGTGCCACGTTAATTGATCTTCTGGTGATTACAATGTATTTATCCATAATCACTGTTCCCTATCGATACTAATTCAGTACCGGGACCTTCACATATGTATGACGATCGATGCTTAGCCGGTTTTCTCCAGCCATGTATGTGACGGGTCTTCATCGGATGAATCTTTGGTGGTGGTATACGGAAGGAGTTTTGGTATTTAGCATAGCTCGATACTTTGCCGGCAGTGAGGAATCATTTATTGTAGAATTCCCATAGTCGGTAATACCAAAAGATAACAGAGGAAATTCTCCAGAACCATTAAATATTAATCAAGATTCAAATAATAATATAAAACTTTAAGAATATTATTAGAAAAATATTAATTAAATAATAATTTTTAATAAATAAATAAATCTCAAATAATCATTTGTTGTTTAATTATTATATTAATTATTAATAATAATTGCTTCTTTTAAGATACATATAGCGATCAGGGAGGGGACATGACAATCAATTGGATGCAGTAGCTCAATTTCAAAGAGTTTCCATGTTGTACTATGAATTTTCCATATGAAAAAGGTTCATTTATGAATCGCACAGCTAATGATTTTTTTAATATTCAGCTACTGGATTCCTTTCCCAAAGATGATGCTTCAATTTTTTATGTTTATAGCTGGAGCACTGTTGATCCTCTTTTCATGGTTTGCCAATCAAGAAAATAACAAGAATACATTGATATCTAATCGTACGTCTAAAATCATGCTTCTATAATGCTCTTCAATTCTTCCCTAACTAACTCAAGAACCACTTTATTTTAGTCTACATAATGGCAATTTCAATTGATGGCCATACCTTTTTAATTTGTGCTGAAAGACTACTATTAACTTCTCTTTTTCTTTCCTGTTCTGACCATTTGTCATGTACCTTTTGTTGAACCGCTACTGACTCCTCCCATATCTTCCTATAATTGTGTTCATAATCCTCAGTAGATGAAATAATTTGAGGCCTTATTGTAGCTTTAAAATCCACGCCCAAAATATCCATATCTGTCATTCCTCTTTTATTTAGCTTGTACTCAAATTGACTCCCAAGCTTCAATCTGAGACCAAACAAACAATCAGCAGCAAACAAAAGACAAGTATAGAAAAGCCAGGCAATCTAATATAATTAAGTGTTAGAGATTTGTTTACAAAATGTCAAAAATTAAACCTTCTAAATTGGTCTTTTAAGTTAAAGCCTTAAAGGTAAAGGTGCTAGGTTTAGTTTCCAGAACAAAAGAAAATAGCAACTGTAGTAATAAATAAGTGATGCAACCCACTCTTTGTGGGACCCACATAGATGAAATCGTAAGAATTCAGGTCTTAATTATTTTCTTACAAATAAATATAATGAGATGTGTATTAAGTGCATTTCTCATATTGGTATATTGGAGGCATGGTTCCCTAATATAGGTACTTTGTACTGAAATAGGATGTTAGTTTAAAAAGATTAACTTAAAGAAGCTATTATAGAGAGTTCTTTTGGGGCAAAAACACATGGTTACAAGACTCAGACCTGGCAAATTAAGAAAACCAAGAAATATAGAGATTTGTTGAGGATTTAAAGCTTTCATTATGCACCTCTCACTAAATCAACTTTAAAGACCTAATAAACCAATCAAAGAGAATATACTTAATCTCATACTCAAGTATACATCAATCAAATGAATTTCAAAAACAGATTTCGGCTGAAGGAAACAAAATTTGTAAACATAAATATTGGCAAGTGTTTTAATTATTAAAAACTGAAGGATTATAACATCCATGGCATCAAAAAAAAGAGTGTAAGATCCCCTACTGATTTTTCCAGAGTAATTGAGTCAAACAGTTTGCTTGTCTGATCTGTATGATGTTTTCAATGTGTGTATGCAAGGTCTGATCTTTCTTATTTGCAAGTTTGTATTCCAATTCATTGCAGGTTTAAGTAATGCCATGATTTAATTAATGCCAAGTTAAAGGAACATTCATTTCCATGCATTCAATATACCAATGAGATGCAAACTGAACTTAAACTAATTTCTGAGATAACATCAGAATACAACTGTGATTTGCATATTATCCATTATCACGAAATACATAGCGGATGAGTTTTTTTTCTGACCTCAGACTGACATTAATAAACTGCAAATACAATGGCACTTGGCCTAGCAATTAACCATGTCCAAGAACAAAAAGACTCCACGCACAAGCTCCAAATGCACAGAAATTAAGCTAAGTAAATCCACAAAGGTCTGAGTGCTCCTTCCAGCAATTATTAATGGTGAGGCAAATAGCAGCACAGAATATTGGTTCTGCTCCCTGTAGAATGTCCACGTCCAATCCTTAACCCAAGCCCCCAGCTCACAATAGTCTCCAGCAGCTATTCTTCAATAAAATGAGTCAATTCTCCCAGACAACCTCCAATACTTCAGAATGACTTTGTAAAGAGGATGGTAGCCAGCAAATAGTCAGGTCAACTAGTCACAAACCCTATTTCCTAGCAACAAGTTCCACGATTTCTTACTGTGTAAACTTGCACAACCATAAGGTGTGTTCGTTGTTGAAGGAGGAGCCAAGAGATGTACCCAGCAAGAATTAAACTCTCATGCCATCCAATATGCAGTGATACTGCCAGAAGGGATAAGCCCCACCATCCCAATCGCTCCAATCATTAGCCTCGATTCAAGCTTCTCCAGTAGTTATAGAAGAGCAGCTTGGGCCTCATTTGAAATGTGCTTGGTTATTTTTCTCTTATCGAATTTCAGACCTTCTTGAAGCTTGAAACCCTAGGATGAAAACCCTAAGGGCTTCATTGGTTTTGGTAGTGAGACAATCTGCCCTAGCCAGAGTTGGAGATTTCATTCAGGTATTTTACAATGCACTTGCAGTTTTGTTGTTCAAATTTGTGAAGTCTCTGTACACACAAATTCAAAAAAAGTTCAGACTTCAGTGTGAGATATCAAATATGGACGCGCTGCCTAGGGACGCCATTTTGGATTCTGGAAGGACATTATCCTGAGGTAATTCTTGGTGTGGGTTTTTCAATAAGTTTGGCTGCCATTTCCTATTGTTGGGCATGGACATTTCTTGAGTTTGTGGCTTCTATTTACAATATATTTGAGTCTTTCTAAAGGATGTGGAGCTTATATCTAGGAGATTCAAGTAGTGGTATTGTTGAGACCATACTGAGTGTGGCCTCTTCTTTCATATCGCAGATGCTATATTGCTTCTCGTTTAATGTTACAGTAGCTCAAGCTTGGGCATTAGACTTTCCTTCTTGGTACGGACACCCCTCTTTGGGCATAAACCTCTATCCTTGTGTCACAGGCTCTTCGAAGAGACTGGTGTCTATTTCATTTTGCATATAAGCATAGCCCCTTAAAAATAGGCTTATTAACTTGTTCTCCTGGCTTATATTGAATGAAATCTTCATTATTATACTGCTGCAATGTAAGAGGTCAGACTGATGTTATTTTTACTGTTCTACAATGTTTATTTATTTCAGTATACTTGATGATTGAAATGGTTGCTAGAAATATATATGTAGGAATAGCTTTATAGTGCATCATTCATATCAAATCTGCACAACACTATTCAAAACTCCTAAATACTACCAATTCATTACTCTTCAATCAGCTAAAACAGAAGGTTGTATGCAAACAGGAATAAATATCCTACGGAAAAATAGAGAATCTAGGAAGGGGTCTTTAGATTGGTATCAGACCTAATTTTCCTGCCAACCTATGTCTATGTAATGTCCCCGCTTTGAAATATAATTTAATAATGAATAATAATAAAATTAAAACACTAAAGAATATAAATAAAAATCAAATTAAAATACAAAAGAATATAATTAAATATAATTAAAATTTGATTGAAGTTAATGAATGGTCAAAAGACATGAAATTGAACGAACATTTTAACTGAGCAAATGAAATTACAACTTTTCAACTTGAGCAGAAAGAAAGGAACACTGCAATTTTTATTTTTATTTTTTAAAATGAATTAACTCAAAAGAAACTTGAACTTTAAACTGAATTCTTGAATTAAACAAGGAACTATGCTATGAGCAAAAATAGTAGATACGAATGAAAAATTTTAACATTTCAAATTAAATGAAATAGAGGTTTAGAAGATACATTTTTCCAGATGCCAATACTCTAAACTTTCATAACTTTACCAATAGACCAATGAGGAGGGAAAGTATCATCAAGGCGCTTTTCAACCCAACCACGGACTTACTAGTCCCCCGTGCCATATCAAACTGGATTGGCTCGACCCTTTGCAGGGAGGTATCGTAAAGTTGAACTCATGCCATCTGAGACTTGGTGTATAATACTACACAGCTCTCTAATCGGTCATACACAGAGGATACCCCTAACTAGTACGATCTTTGACTGGGGTGTTGTTGACGTGTATTTTGTACACAACCAAACACAGAATAAAATACCCAAATGGTACCTTATCCTCTCTTGATTAAAGCCTCTGAATGCTGAAGATATCACGAAAAGGATCAATCAGGGTGACTTCAAGGTTCTTCGTTGTAGGATCTCTACGTGTGGATAAGCACCAGTGGTCGTTGTAAATGTTGTTTATTCAAGGGGTCTTACGCACTTTCTGAGAAAGCTGGTCCGTGTTACTCTCGTTTGACTGCAAGAACAGGATTTTCCTAATACTAACAGATTCTCAAAAAAGATCAAAAGATAAGGGTTTCAAGAGATGAATGCTAATCTAATCCTAAGAATGACTCAATGTAGGCTAGACTTGGTAAAATTCTACCAATTTCAGTATTGCCAAGGAATTACAACTCTACTGGAATTGATGCGATCTTCTAAGGTGATTAGTGATTTTCAAATCATCAAGGATTATAGATATTATCATAAAGATACATATCAATATTTCAACAAAGATTGAATGTTTAAGCAATCTCAATATCCCCAGTTGACCACACAAGGCGTCCTTACAATCAGTAAGAAGCTAGTGGTTTGGAACGTGAATCTCACCAAAGATCAAGCACAACACTTAGTCCTTCGAACTTAAACTTAAATACTACTTCGACTGAGAATGATTCAAGAAGATAAACAATCATGAAGATAGCCACAAGCATTGCAACAAAACACCATAACTTCAATATTTTATTGATCTCAAAGCCAAATAGACAACAATTGCTCAAAATTCTTTCTTCATTACTCAATCTTGCTACACAATAACTTTCTTTTCTAAGCTCTCTCTCTCTAACTTCTAACTATTATCTATCATCTATTATCAAAATGAAAATGAGTGAGGGTATATATAGCATCCTCAAATACAATGAATGGCCCAGATCGAAAGAAGATCAATGGCTGAGATTCTGACACCTAAACCCTAATTAGGGTTTGTTACAAAAAAGATCCCCATTTAGATAAACATTATTAAATGCATAGCCAATATTTAATTGGCACAAATGTCGAGGAAACATAGACCAATAGGAATTAAGCTGACACATCATCCTATAACAACTTTTCATCTAGAATTTTGTTCCCTTTCCTATGCTCTTTCTTAGCATATCCAACGAATCTGGACACAATTCCTTCAATCTCAGAAATGGGAATCTTAGGAAGATTCTTCATTCGTTCTTCCAAGTGAATGACCTGATCAAAAGCAGTGATGAGAGTTGTTTCCCATCCAGGTTCAAGTTCTTTGATCTTCTCAATCAGGAGCATGGTAGTGAACATCAAATCTCGTTGCTCATATGTGATGACATTCTCCTCTTTGCAAAAAATGACCTTGACTCTCTCTTCCAACTCTTGGATGTCCACATCTGTCTCAATCTCGATCCGCCTGCCAAGAATGGTACACAATACTTCGAACACCTTATCTTGAATCGGATGGATGATACTTTCAACTTGACTGCATTTGGTGCTGATGTCTTCAAAAAGGACCTCTTTCATCTGGAGTAGAGCTGACCACTGTAGTAGGTTATGAGTTCCTCCATCCATTATCTTTTCTTGTGCCAGGATCCGTCTTGGTGTTTCTCTTATTATTTGCAAGACAGGAATGATAACATCTCTAGTGTGAGTGAAAGCAGCTACAGTTATCATTAGATTATGGATAATCTCAAGGACCTGGATAGCTCGGTGAATTGTCTTCATCATTCTTGTTGTAAATTCAACAGCGACTGTGTGGGATTTATCAATCCAAGAGCTCATAAGCTAAACCAAGCTTTTGACCCTTTTTGCTTCGCCAACTGATTCCAGAGGAAGTGCTTGTAAAGGAGATATTGTTGGATCCTGACGTCTCAAGGGCTGATTGAGATGACTAAAATAGCCTCTCCAAGCACCGACCTCTCTCTCAAGTTTCCTATTCTTTTCCATTTCTTCCTTAAGTTTGTCCTTAAGTGCTTCAAATGAATCAGTTGCCTCTTCCATCGCTTGTTCGGTAGTGAGTGGACCAAGCTCAAATGTTTCTAAGTCATACTCATCTGCAAGAATCTCACCTTCATACTTGTCTACTACTGGTGTAGCTATTTGCAATTTCCTGGATCCTGTCTCATCCCTTATCACCTTGGACATCTTTGTGGCCTTCTTCTTTTCCATTACCTCTTGAGAATTTCCTATAAGGCTTTCTAAATCGAATACATCTTCTTCTTCTTCAACCACAATCACCCTTGTCAGTCTCTCTTTCAACCAATCCGGAATGGCAGATCTTGTTTCTCTTACTTGTATTTCTTTAGGCAATGGTTCATCTTCTCGGAGAGGAGATGTCGCTTCATCATCATTCTTCTCTTCATGTAGCTCATTAGCATCAACTTGGGGAGATTGACTTGATGAATGTTGAGGCGTTTGTCCCTTCTCTGGCTTGTCATTTTGTACCATAGATTCCATAGATTCATCAACTTCAGGTACCATCTTCTCTTGACCTTCCCCTTGGCTTGCCTTCTTTTCATGTCGAGAAGATGTGCTTGATGGGTGATCACAATTGGCTTCTTGCTTCCTCTTGGAAGGTTCCCTTTTCTCAGGTCTTTCTTTCCTCTTTGCACCTCTAGGATGAGAAGTGTTCTCACTCACGCTTGCTTCTCCTTCATCTGGTCTCGCCTCCAAAGTAAAAGTTATTGACACACTCTGCTCCCTTAGTTTCTGATGTTGTACATCCACCCATCTGCTAGTACATGATAAAACAGGAGCCATCAAAGCTCTCAAGTCTAAAACCTCAGGCTCATTCCAATCTATCTTCACTCTTTTATCCTCTTTGTCATAGGACGACTGGAGGTATCTGCCATTATCTTGGGCCTGTTCAGCTATTCTATAAACTTTGCATTTCCTGATGAAATCTAAAGGTAGCCTAGAATGCATCTTTCTTTTAACCTCTAAATCACTTGAGAGATTCATTCAAAAGTCCTCCACCTGAAACTCATGTTTGTACTTCTTACCGACTGTCTCCTCCATATAACTGTGAGGATCAAAATTCTCCTGCGAGGCAAAGGATGTGAATGAATATAAAGATAATTCCTTCTCTGCATCTTCCGAAGCTTGAGTGTTAGGACATACTTCAAGTGAATTCCCTAGTATGATGGGCACGGGAATCCCATTTCCATGCTTGTGTCTAGATACCTTTGCATAAGCTGCCAACTATCTAGTTACCTCAAGTAGCACTATCCTGTCTGTCGAATACCTCGGCAACAGTAGGGAGGTGAAGGACACCCATGAACTCTGATGTATGTAAACTTTTGAAACTAAATGAACCATGCACCATACTTCTTCACAAGTTCTTGTGCATCCAGAGATAGTCGATTATGAATCCCACCTTGCAATATCCTAGTGATGTTCATTGTGAAGGTATCATTGACTAACTTGTAGTCACTTCTAGGCGGATGATGCAGATGAACATAAGAGTCACAAACTCTCACTTCTCCGGGTCCTCTTCCGATCACTCCTCTATGAGGTAGCCCTGCATACTCGAAACTCCTGATCAAGGCATTTATAACATATGAGCTCATGTGGAATGATTTGGTAGGTCTTAGCCTTCTCAACTGTACATCCAGACTATTGCTAATAATTCTGGCCCAATGAAGCATTCCTTTTCCTTGGACTATCACTTGAATGAAGAAGAACATCCACTTTTCGAAGTACAAGGCTTGAGGAGCCCCTGTAACTCGATTGAGCAAAGTTATCAAATCTTTGTACTCCTCCTGGAAGTCAATCCTATGCGGTGTGTTGGGAATCTTGTTCAGGCGAGGCCGACTTTTGAGCAACCAATTCTTATTGATGAGATTTAGACAAGTATTGGGGTCATCTTCATAGATTGACCTAGCTCCTTCTAAGCTTTTGTAAATCATATCTTTATGCTCTAGAAGATGAAGAGCTTTACTTATAGCTTCCTCTAAAAGGTAAGCTAAGGTGTTCCCTTCCTTGGATACAATCGACCTTGATTGTGAGTCATAGTGGCGGGCACACTCGATCATCAGCTCATGACACTTGACTATTGGAGGGAAACCTGCCGCCTTGATGATGCCACTTTCAATTATCTTCTTCGCAACAGGTGATGGCTTGCCAATGTAGGGGACCTCTCGAAACTTCTTCACATTGAAGTTTCCCAAGTTGGTGTCTCCGATATTACTCCATTTGGACACAATCCTAGTCTCCAATTCGTCATTCTTCTAATCTTTCTTGATGAGAGCTGGGCGACTAGTAGATGCTCCTGCCTTTGGAGTCACCATCTTGACACCTACACAACATTTCAAAATTAGTCCTTAAGCATTAAGGGGTAGAAAATAAGACTCAAAAGGAAGATTCAAGATATTAATTAGGAAACTTTATGATAAATCTAGAGTTATCATTTCCTAATTAACTAATCAACACTTAGACTTTTCTAAAAAAATGTCCAAAAATCAAGTCTTAAACAAGGATATTAGGATAATTTCGCCATACCTTCCTTGAGTACTAAACTCTAAGACCTTTGAAAATGATGCAAGAAAAATGGATTTTGCTAGGCAAGGTTTAAATCATAGCCCTCTCTTGGATGAATTACGCCTCCTTAATCTTCAAAAAAGAATAAATTCCACCCTCCTTAGTATCCACGCTTAGAAGAAATTCGCTCCAAACAAGCTATATTTCGCTCCTCCAATTTGCTTTTCAATTTCGCACTTAGAAGGAATGATTGAATGATTTGAAATGTGAAGCAACACTCCTCCAATATATAGAGTGCTCACCCTACTCCCTTCAAGGCCGACTTGGCAAAAAAGAGGTGAAAAAATAAATAAAATCTCTAAAAAAGGGTGGCCGACTTGCAAAATAAAGGCAAAATAATGCCTTGAGCGCTTATTAATAAATTTTAATATAAAAAAATTAATTTTAGATGCCTCCAAGGTAAAATTTCGATTTTTTCAAGGCTTAAAATTAATTTATTAAATGCAAAATGCTTTTAAATTAATGCGATTTTAATTTATCCTTTCCAAAGGCTTCGAAGTTAGCAATTTTGGGGGATTTGAGGAATATCAATGTTTGATTAAGGCCTCAATGAAGATTGACAATAATTTCGCCCTGGACCCTCAGCAAGGGTCAGGAGCGATTTTCCAAATTAGGCCTTGAATATCCCATTTTTGCAAGTCCAAAACTTCACCTAGGCATTCTAAATGGCATCCTTTACTGGAGTTTGGGTTTGATTTCACTTGAATTTTGGAAGAAAAGTGCATTTAGGCTTTTTTCGCCCTGGACCCTCAGCAAGGGTCAGGAGCGATTTTTCAAATTTGTGCTTACTCCTTCATCAACTTTTCTTGAATCCACCCTTCAAGGCTAGGCAAAGGTCTTCTTCTTTCACCCCATCCAAATTTGCTTTGTTTCTGCAAGGTGAAATAAGAGTTTTTCAAATTTTCGCCCTGGGCCCTCAGTAAGGGTCAGGAGCGATTTTTTCTTTCCTAGCTTAGAATCATCAAGTTTTAGAGGCAAATCATTATTCATCATGTTTTTGAAGGCCTTTTTTACCTTAGTATAACCTTGCCTTAGCACAATTTTGAAGGAAATACATTGGTTTTATGATTTTCGCCCTAGACCCTCAGCAAGGGTCAGGAGCGACTTTTTGGTTTTAGGCATATTCCTTCATTCTTTAGGCTTCAAATCACCTCTAAGGCGTAACACATCACATCCTTCTCCTATCCAAGCAAGATTTTGTCTTAATTCTACAAAAAAAAGGAGAGAACCTTGGAAATTCGCTCTGGACCCTCTCCAAAGGTCAGGAGCGATTTTCCCCATTTAGCTAGATTGCTCTTTTGTTAATCATCCAAATTATCTTCAATGGGTAAAACATGCCTTTTCACACCCATTCCAATCATAAAAATCATTTTGACCTTGCAAGAAAAATGTGTTTTTGAGAATTTCACCCTGGGCCTTCAGAGAGGGTCAGGAGCGAATTTTGCAGTTGTGACCAAAATGCTTCACTTTTCATCCTAAAACCTCTTTGCTAAGGAAGATGGCATCTTGTATTGTGCTATGAATAGGTTTTCATGCCCCAGAAAGGTCAAAAAAAATGTGTTTATAAAGAATTTTGCTCTGGACCCTCAGCAAGGGTCAGGAGCGAAATTACCTTTCCTGGGCAAAACTCCTTCATCTCTTCATCTTCAAACAAGTTTGGAGGCTGCATCGTGCTCATTTCACCATTCATCATACCTTTGATATCTCAATTTGACCAAACAAGGCTAGAAATGACTCTAATAAGAATTTTCACCCTGGACCCTTAGCAAGGGTCAGGAGCGATTTTGAGGTTTTCAACAAAGTCCTTCATCATTTCAAGTTAAAACTCTTTCAAGCGGGTGGAGGGAGTTGTTCATTTTCCATTCATGTTCAAAACTTGGTCTTTTTTCACTACAAAATGAGGAAAATCAAAATTTCGCCTTGGGCCCTCAACAAGGGTCAGGAGCGAATTTGCCCTTAGTCCCCAAAATTCATCATTTTTCATGTCTTCAAACCTTCAATTGCCTCAAGAGACGTCCAATCCTCCTTCCGGGAGACCCTGCACAAAACAAGTTAGCCAAAATCAGTGACAAATAAGCTTAAACAACATTTTCGCCCTGGACCCTCAGCAAGGGTCAGGAGCGAAATCCTCATTTTAGGCTAAACTGTTCAAAATTTAAGTCCCAAACCACTTCACAAGGCAGAGTCAGGTCATTTTCAAGGCCAAGAACCATTTAGCAAATCCATCAAAAAACAAGAAATTGTGTTTAGGATGAAGTTCGCCCTAGACCCTCAGCAAGGGTCAGGAGCGACTTTTCTATTTCAAGCATCATCTTACTTTCCAAAAATTGATCAAAAACCTCTCCAGGCAAGAAAACACAAGTTCATCCTCAAACATGCTAACACTTAGTCAAAATTGTGAAGGAAAACAAGTCTACAAGGAATTTCGCCCTGGACCCTTAGCAAGGGTCAGGAGCGAATTTGGCATTATCTTACTTTCCAAAAATTGATCAAAAACCTCTCCAGGCAAGAAAACACAAGTTCATCCTCAAACATGCTAACACTTAGTCAAAATTGTGAAGGAAAACCAATCTACAAGGAATTTCGCCCTAGACCCTCAGCAAGGGTCAGGAGTGAATTTGGCATTATCAAGCTCTTGATCTATTTCTTTACCTATTTAACTTATCCGACTAGACTCCCTATCTTCACTGACCATGCTTAACTGGCTCAGACTTGGAAACAAACTGGACCTTACCCTAAAAACCCCTATTCAATCTAGACCTAACCTGGGACCTATTGGACTCCCCTGAAAGGTTTACCTCATTCCAACAATCTCAATCCTTCAAGCAGACACTTAACAATTTTCCAAAATTTGACTGGACTTAGCTTGAATGATGCCAAAAAAAGAACCCTTAAGGTTTAGCCCTAGCCCAAATAGACAACCACTCACTCACTCAAAATCCTAAGAGCGGAGAGAAAGGAAAACAAAAGCCAAAAACCAGGTGTATATCTGGACTATTGAACTGACTGACGCTCTTGGTATGAGCACCACCTTGGCCAAAGGTTTTTAAGTAGATGCAATCACACTTAAGTGTGAAGTCAAAGTTCCACCCTTCTCAGCTGCAACTTAAGGTTGGGCATAGGTTTTAAAACAGGTAAGTTTTAACTTATAGTTGACCATATTTGTACTCACATAGAGACTCATTGCCACACAATAGTGCTACATGATTTTAGTTAACACTAATTCTCATATGAGATTTTTGTTTTATCCTTCTCATAAATCATTGCATAAAGTATAGAAAATATAACTAACCCTTAGATTAGGAAAGATAAATTGGCTTAAGACCCACCAGCTTCTCTTGTACTCTTTAAGTTTTATATGAGTTTCATGCATGATATGTCTCTGCTGTCATTGCTAATTTTAAGTGCATTTTTTTTTAATAACTGATATCCTATCTGAATTATGGAGTACTATTGTTCTGCTCTTGCCCATTATCTTTCCCAAGCTAAGTTTTAGCTTCAATCTCAAACAATGAGTAGTTAATCTCAGTATAATCAACCTCACAGCTGTAATAATTTTTCTGTTTTGGTTAACTCGGAGACAGCTTAAAATAAGAAGATAAATTCTCCATAATAAGAGTTTTTCTGGTATGCATACCCTCAATTCTGAGTGGTATTATTCTACAATATTCTTTACCAGCTATGCTCACCATAATTTTTAGGTTATAATCCACACATAAATATATGTATATATATATATATATGCAAAAAAAAATATATATATATATATATATATGATAACACTCGAGCTGCAAGCAAGTTATTATTCATTTTTTAACACGCTCATCTCATGTACAAAAAGGAAAGCTCCTATAACAGTTTAAGTTTTTATTAGATTATATTAGTCATAAGTTATAACCATCAAATCTTTTTCGATTTGCATTTGAGATGTGATACAAAGTATCAATATATATATATATATATATATATAATCGAATCATTCTAACATCCACCTTTAGCCAAGCTTTTTAAGCTGGACGACTGGGTTAATATATAGCTGGTAATAAGAGCATTAGAATTGTAGTCTAATTCTCAGTCTTATGTGTTAACCATCCCTTTGGAGAAGCCGTGGGAACTTGGAGATTATTGCTGGAGCTCAGAATATAATATTTTGGGGCAGAACTCAGCATACAAGCCAATTTTGAACCACCATTTACCTCTGTTTGCTGACTGTGCAGCGTTCAGACCTGTGCCAAGAGTTGGGACTACTCGAGTGGTTCATGGTGATTGCTGGTCTTCATCAAAGAGTCCCTCAATGCTTGTAGAGAATCACTTTTTCAGTTGAACTTGAGCAGCTGTTCTGATTCCTTGTTATATTTCAGATTTGATGCAACCATGCTACTATTTATCTCAGCATTATGAGAAAGTTAGAAAAAATTACCTATGCTCTGTAATCTCTCCAGATTTATGGAAATATTTGGTTTCAGTTGTATGTGTTGAGTTTTTTCCTTGTTTGGGCAATGTGTCAAGCTTTCAAAGGATTGTGATAGACATGTTTAATTGCAAAACATTTGCCAACAACAAACATTAACATCTTGCAAAACTGATGCTTCTCACAAGGAAAAACCTGAGAAGTAGTTGTTAAAATGACATGTTGAAGATTGCATTCAGTAAAGGTGCCAAGTGTTAGACAATGTCCAGGAGTATTAAACTATTGAGACATTAAAGGGAAAGGAAAAAATTTAAGGGGTGAATAGGGTAGCTTACTACAAGAACTCATTTGAAGGGGGATAATTTGGGAATCAGAAGTGCAGATCTGATTTAAATAAGAAGTGCAAATCTGATTGTGAAAGGTTGTGTCCCTTTCAAAGGGCAGAAATAATGAAGAGTTGCACTCTTTCAAAGGGTGCTAATGGTGAAAGCAGGTGTCTCTTGCCAAAGGGCATACATGATGAAGAGGTGTGACCTCTCCCTCACATTGAGAAATATAAAAGAAAGGTCAAAGGAATCAAAAGCATCCAGTGATGTCACTATTGATCAGATCAGATTATAACTATTATTAAGTTACAGGCAGTAACATCCTTGTTCTTGGTGGTATGCATGGGGATGTGCTTAATATTTTTGTTTAATATATGAAGTGTGATAATGTTCTCATGCAGAATTTAATTGTAATATTAATATAGACTGCAATATGTATGACAGTCATACTTAATTTCATATACATTCATAGTACAACAAGATATTGACATATTTACAGTCCCAAGCTCTTAACCAGTTCTAATTCCTTTTTCCTGAGGAGTGGTGTGATGCTGTTAGGGAGAAGCGGAGTAAAACCATCTCATGATAGATGAGCCCCAAGCGTGAAAGAACTCATGATCCTAAAACCTGGGCTGCAGGGGCCAAGGGTGAATGAACTGAGGTTCTGGTAATCTGGGCTGCATTAGAGAGATGGTATCATCGCACCCTAGACAAGCAAGTCTCCCATCCAGGATTAGAAGTTAGAAGGGGATTAAGGTTAGGCCTGAATAAGGACAATGTCTAACTGTACTATGAGCAACCCTAGTCATTAATTCATAATTACTATAACATGGTAGGTAGTAATGTATGTTTATCTTTGGGAATTGGCAGCCTATAAATAGAGGACATTACAATCTATCAGTGAAAGAGAACAGAGATATTATAACAGAGAACTAAGGAGACCATAGTGGCAGCCTGCTCAAGTTTCAAAAAGTGAAACTGTTTCTGGTATATTGGGAATTCACCAAGGTTCATCTTCAAGCAGTGGTACAAATAGACCAAATTCTATTACAAGTGGGTAGTGAACAGAGAGAAGAGAATATGGGTGACAGAGGTACAAGAGGAGATCCTACAGCAGACCTAAATAGCTTCATTATGGAACAGTGTACAGGAAATCAGCGCATGGGCCAGTTGTTGGAAATGTTGGCTCAAAACATGATCGACAACAACAATAACAATAGCAATGGTGGAAGCAATTGAGGAAATAATGATCACAATGACAATTCGATGAATAACAAGACAACAAATCAGCATATTGGAGCAGTTAATTCTAGACCTTTGATGCCAATCTTTCCACCTAGAACCCAACCACAAGCTGGAAATGAGCCCTCATTAACTCATTTGAAAGATCAGTTCAGACAAGACTTGGGTGGATACAGGCCCAAAATTTCAGCATGATATATCTCTTCAAGATTATCTGGATCTCAGAATGAAGCATATTCCTAATAGGGAAAATAGAGATCATAACAATGACTTGTGGAGGAAGATTGGAAAACTTAGCCTTCCTTTCTCTGATGGATCCGATAAGATTATGATAAGAGTATGGATTCAAGAGGTAGATACTTACTTCCAGTTTAACCCCATGCCTGAGGAAGAAGCCATAAAATATATTGCTATACCCTTAGATGGTTGCATCATGGGATGATCACAATGGAGAACGCTCAGATTCCATCTTATGCAGAGTTCATTGAGAGGCTTATAAACAGATTTGATAAGAAGGATCCTGAACTACATTTTAAGGAGTTACCTAAGTTAAAACAATGGGGTTTAATGGACACCTACATTGCTGATTTTCAAAGATTGTTTGTTTTGGTCATGGATATATCAGATCCAAGGTTGATATTGTTGTTTATGGATGGATATTTCAATGGATTTTGTGCTAGGACCACCACATGCTTAGAGAAGCAATAACTCTTATCTTTGTGGTTGTCAACAAATTTTCTAAAATCGCCCATTTTCATTTTTGCATAAACACTATGCAATGCAAGTAAAATTGCTGATTTGTTTTTCAAAGAAATTGTGTGCTTGCATGGATTCAATAAGATCATTAGCAGTGACTAGCATACTAGATTTCTAATTCGCTTTTAAAGGACCCTATGGAGGGAGTTGTACAATAGGCTACAATTTAATTTTCAACACTATCCCCAAAAAGGTGAGCAAACAAAAGTAGTAACTTGAAGCTTGGGAATTCTGTTGCAAAATTTGATGGCAGAAATCCAAAGAAGTGGATCAATTTTCACCACATGCCAAATTTGCATAAACTCCATGAGTAATAGATCTACAAGTAAATCTACTATACATATAGCTTATGACAAAAATCCAAAGGAGCAGTGAACTTGCTTGATTTACCTGTGAACACTTCCATTAGTTGTGATGTTGAGAGTTTTGACTAATCACATTCATGAGGTATGTCAAAAGATGGGGGACAAAATTGTGGTCCATGAATGAGCAATATAAACAACATTTGATAAGATATTGAAGGGAAAGAAATTTTCAAAATAGGGAGTTGATTATGGTGCATTTATAGAAATAGAGATACCTTCAAGGCAACTACAAAAAACTTAAGCCCTAGAATATTTGCTCTTGTTAAATCTTAAAAAGCTTGGTGATGATGCCTATGTAATTGAGTTACCTAAACACTTTGGCACCAGTTCTATTTTCAATGTTGCTGACATTCATCCATTCTAAGATGGTGTGGAAAGTGCAGCAATTGTTTATCCATGAGAATTGCACAAAATACCCATCCAAGAAAAAGAAAAAAAGGGAGGAAATTGAACAAGTATCAGACACAAAACTCACTTGCAAGAGGACTGAGGAGTATCCAATGCATTTTTTGAAATGGAAAGGCCTTCCAGACTTATAATTATTGGGTGATAGAAGAAGAATTACTCAGCATAGCAAGAATAATATCATTGAACCAAGAGGTTCAGAACCCTTTTAATCAGGGGAGGATGATGCAGCCTGCTCTTTGTGGAACCCAAGTACACCATACTGTAGGAATTTGGGAGTACTTAATTAATTTCTTATTAATTAAAAAATATTGAGATTTGTAAATATTATATGTATATTTCTCATTGTGGCTTGTTCGAGTAATTTTGGAGGTTGGCTTCACAATGCAGGTACTTCGCATTAAAAATAAAATGTCAATTTTAAAAGAATAGCTTGAAAGAGAATTTTGTTTTGATCTATAAGTATTTTATATTATTGATTATAAAAAACAGGTACATGTTCTCCATCAAAATTCATAGTTCCTATCTAGCAGTCCAATAAACCCATTGACAACCCCATACAAAGCATACTGTGCAGATAACCCCAGACCAAAACAATGGAACAGTTAAACCATATTGCTAACATACCTAAAAAACAGACAACCTACGACAACTCAGACCATAATAGCTTTTCCTTTGTCATTTGACAGTGGCACCCATTCTACTACAACTACCAAGGCACCAACTTCTTCACCTTGGGTCGACGGTTCGCCAATACACAGTGTACACTCCCGCCTCTTATTCGTCAAACCCCTTGGTCTTCCTCCTTTCACTTCAGGGAACGGGCAGAAGATTTTGAAATTTTTTGCTTCTCATAGGGCCCCCACTTCAACAATTCATCTTGAATGGCCTGCACTTCCAGGGATTTCAGAAAGGCCTTCACCCCATCCATACCTATTCTAGTAGTGGCTCTTCTTACTTCTTTATTGCTATTTGTGCTCCATAAGAAGTAAGGCTGCAGGGGAGGGGTGAACTCACTCACCTGTAGCCATTTGCCACCCGGACTTACAAAGCCCTTGCCATCTCCTGACATCCCCAGGATAATTTCCAACCCCCCACACCATTCTTCATACACGCAATTGGTGAAAATCCACATCGCCACCTCTTTAGTTTCCAACTCCAAACACCGTGCCAGGAATAGGGATGCGATATCTGCATTCATTCTGTACCGAAAACTCTTCCCCAGAGACGATTTTTACCCACGTTAGGAAAGTCTTCTTTGTAATTTTGCAAACGTTTGTTAAAAATTCGTTCGACACAAGGGCCCAAAATGCCACCATCGGCCTCGCCGCACGCAATGAGAAATTTTGTTTCCATTGTGCACTGCGAAAAGATTCCTTTCAAACTGTATTTTCTCCCTTCACACACTGCGTAGAGACCCAAACCACACCTTCTATAAATGCCCACAATGTGAGTTCAGAACCCCAAGACAATAACTCCAATTATAGTATGTCTTGCTCCACATGCCAAAAACCAGCATGCTTCAAACCATCAAGAATTTGAACTCATTAATTATCCTGGCACTTTGATAGCTGGAAAAAAATTCCTTACCACCTCAAGTACGTCCTGTATTAGTACAAGAGCTGAAAAATCCACCGCCACCTCATCTAAACAACACTTGGCATAGGAAGTAAAATGCACTACACTCATTCTAGAAAGATTTGAAACTTTCGAATGTCGTTCACCTGCCTTCAACATTAACTCACCTGACATGCATTCAATCTTCTCCCACGCCACTACTTTCATGCATCCACTCCACATTGGCATGTGGGAAAGTCACCTCAACCATTGCCACTAAAGGTCCAAGCTAACGGCTAGTGGGGGTTCAAATATGAAAATCAAAATGGCAGATCATTGAACTAATTTCAAATCGATTTCACCTTCATCAAGATCAAAAGCTTGCTTAGCACACCTATCTGCCTCTTGATTGCCTTCTCTCCTGACATGAGAGACTTCGAATTCTCGTATGGTGCCTAGATCGTTCTTGATGCTTAGGATATCTCTATCAAGCTTCCAGTTGTCTGCCTTAACCCTAAGGATTGCGTGCATGATTATTTGGGAGTCTCCCTCAAGGTGCATTCTCTTTGCCCTCAAGCTCTTTGCCAATTGCACTGCTAGGAGTGCCGCTTTCACCTCCACTTCATTGTTAGAACCTACTCAAGTCTTTGACATGCAGTAGCAATGATTTTTCCGTGGCAATCTCTCGCAATGCAGCCCGCACCCTAGGGGCCCGGATTCCCTCTTGCTGCACCATCAAAATCAATCTTAATCCAACCATTTTCTAGCGAGGACCAGTAATCTTTAAGGTTTGGTTGACTTGGAGGATTAACCCTCGGAAGCCCATTAACGGGCCTAAGCTTGAAAGAGATATTCTAGATAGTTCTTTGGGATAAAAAAATAGACATAGGAAAGGATTACCATGAAGGTGTTGTAGAAGAAATATATTGGCAGGCAAAACAATTGTCAAGCCTGCTGTATTTTGAAATCATTTCCAGTTTAATGAATCCTAAATATAGCTACGATTGAAGGAGAAATGAGATTATATTTTGCAGACTATATGGATAGGTCTGCGCCTGATTTTGGCCGAGTCAAATGGAAATCAATAGAGGTAGAAAATGTGGAATTGTCTAATAGAATCAAAGATATTCTAAATCAGAGAAGGGTGATTTTCACAGGGAACCGGACGAACTCTTGTGGTGCGCGGCCAAATCTGGTAGTTACAAAGTGAGTTTGGGCTATTCCATTCAGAGACACAAGATGGTGGATAAATCTTGGCCAATGAAATTATGTTGGAACAAAAAGATCCTTCCTAAAGCAGGCGTGTTTCTTTGGATTGCTCTTCATGGTAGGATATTGACAGGAGATAGGTTAAAATCTATCGGGATTGCAGGAGCAAGTATGTGTCCGATGTGCAAGATGGATGAGGAGAGCTCCAATCATCTCTTATATTGGTGTCCAGTGGTGAAGGAATGTTAGGATTGGTTGTTTGGCATGCTGATGTGGAGTACAGTCAGAAATATCAATCTACTGGAATTCTTATTGACTTGGCCGACAGTTGGGAGGCTATCTAAATGGGGAGATCTATGGTTGGTGGGCCCCTCTATGCTAGTTTGGCATATTTGGAAAGAACGAAATCACAGGATATTTAAGGATGAGGAGAGAACATTAGAAGGTATTATAAGTGGATTGAAGAGGGCAATAGAAGAGGTAGTTTCAGGGAAAACAATGAACAAAAGGATATTGGCATATACTAAATGGGATAGAAAAGTGGAAACCTTATGAGAGTTGAAAGATAAAGGAAACTGCACAATCATACCAAGGAAGGCAGATAGACTAGGGGCTCATTGGAAGGCTCCTCCGGAAGGATGGATGAAATTAAATTTCGATGGAGCAAGCAAAGGGAACCCAGGGAAAGCAGGATATGGTGCGATATTAAGGGATGATCAGGGCAGAATGTTGTATGGGATCTCAAGTTACATGGGGAGAGCGTCCAACAATGAAGCTGAGTTAAAAGCGTTGGAAGCTGGATTAGATGAGTGTGTGAATTGGGGTATGAAAAAGATTATTGTGGAAGGAGACTCCCAAGTAATCATTAATGGAGTCATCAGATTAAAATTTCAGAGTTGGAAACTACAATACGGATTGAAAAGGATAGAAGAATTGCTATATCGAATCCCAGATTACAAGTTGGTTCATACGTATCGTGAAGGTAATCGTATGGCGGATTGGTTAGCTAACCAAGGTATTTGGGCCCAGTTGAATACAGTAATGAATGATGAATCTAAACTCCATGATGATTGCCTCGAGATACTTCGGCAAGACAAAAGTGAGGCTTCACGTGAAGGCATCGGATAGGGATATGTGCAGGGATGAGACCCTACAGAACAGTGTAGAAGACTGTTCAACATTACAGATGGAGGCTATGAGGCTATTAGGAGAATAGCGGTATCATCCTTGGGAGGAGGAAGGCATTGGTGTGATGGCATGGTGTATGAAGCTATCCTTTGCCCTTTGGTTGACATTTTGGTGGATGGGGAGGCGGTGGGTAATGCAATAATGGAGTTGGACTCTGAGGAATGGGTGAGCAATTTGGGACTTTATTTCAACACAGCAAATTTCATCTCTTCAGAATATGGAGAAGAGTCGGACTCAAAGGATGAGGATAGAGTTCAGGCTAAGGCTGCGGAAGAAAGAAAGAAGAATTTCATTCATGAAGCATGGGAGGTATTCAGGATTGGAGTGATAAACAGAGACATGGAACCATTTCAAAGGATGTTAGAATCTGGAAACAATTGGCTATCTGATGCATCAACGACGAGGGTGGTGAATTTTGGTGTGTGGCTGGGCACAATCCTACATCATATCTAGGAAAGTAGATCTGTCATATGGACACATGATGTGTAGTGACAGACTTGTAGATAGTAAGAGAGGTATTGTGTCAGTATCGGTCTTATGTAATCAGGTCTGGATATATGGTAGTGTGTCTGTGTCGGCCTCATGTAATCGGAATAAAGTGCTATTTGTAAAGTTGTTGTAGGTTAGAGCATAGTAGTGGCCTTAGAATGTTTGGTGGAAGGGATTAGAAGTATAAACTATGTAATCTGTGTTTTGATCAATAAAAGGAGCTATCCCCATAAAGATGGTACTTATCAAAAAAAAAAAAATCCTAAATATAGCAATTATTACCTGACTATGAATGTTGGCTTTCTAAGTCTAACTCTTTATAGCATAGCATTGATGAATAGGATTTTACTTTTCTTTCTTCTGCAGGATAACCTTTTCCTTTTGTTTGCATCACAACGCCTGTACAATTTAAAAATTTACAGGATTAAAATATACGTATTGTTCACTTAGTAAACAAGTGAAAACTGAGACTAACTTTGGCCTCCCAAACATTAAAGACCGTTAAGCTTAAAAAGCACTCATGCTAAAAAAAAGAGCGAAACAAAAACTGTAGATCTGGCTTCATGAAAGGAAACGGGTACCTGAGTCTTCACGGTTTGTGTAGCTTAGCAAATGCAGATCTCTAGCTAGGTGACTAGCTTCAAGAGAACAATTGAAAAGAACACAAATTTTGAAGCAAATAGCATTCACTGTGAGACATACTTGATAGTTTGTAATTTAAATTTCAATCATATCGCAGCAAGCGCATTTAAGAGTGCAGAGAGGTCTGGAGGAACAACAATCTGGCACTTGCCCCTTTTCACACCATCAGATATAATACTAAAAACAAATTTAAAAAAATCTCCCCTCAGCGGTCATGCTGTATGGCTTGAATAATCACATTTTTATTAGTGGAAGCAATTGAAAATGGCAAATACGCCCTCCATGTAATTCCTCTTCCTCTTCTCAAGTTAACTGTTATATCTTAATGTGGAAAGGAAATGTAGTTCAGAGGATTTGACTCGATGCATTATAAAGAATATGCCTGAGGAATTCGTTTTCTGTATCTGATATCAATGGCATTGCAAAATACATTACACCAAATTAGGGTGGATGTTGCAGACATGCTCCAAAATCTGTGATAAGTTCGATGTTTCCCTCTACATTTTCTTCACCTCAAATTTAAAATCTCCCCTATTAATCAATTACCAAGGATAGCAGCATGTTCAAACCTGCGAAAAAATTAGCTATCTGACATTCCTAGATCTACAATCAAGGCATCTTTATGTAAAACAACAATGAGAATGATCAACCTGACAATGCCTAGGCAAATCCCCAAGGCAGTGTAAACAACCGGCGAGATACTTTGCAGGAAAAATTAAGAACAGGCTAGGCTGTCTAGTGGTAAAATTGCATCCAATCTGTGGCACAGATATGCCGGAACAGAGCTTCAGAATCGATGATGTACAAATTTTCCCTTAAAATTCTCACCCTGGCAAGATTTTAAGCTCCACTAAATATTAGTCATTAGTCATTACTAAGACCAACAGCAACTTCTCAAGCTAGTAGAATATCCAGCGCTCACCGACATCAAGAATATTAAGACTAAGGTTACCTACAATAGAATTTTTTATATTTTTTTTTAAAGGAAGTGACCTACCTGACAATGTCCTGATTGTACCGATCAATTGCCCACTCTAGCTCCTTCAACTTTTTACTGGCTGAGACCTCCAGTTCCCAGGCCTTTTCTTCCCAATGATTCCTGGATTCCTCCGCGATTCTGATGTCAGCTTCAATAATCTGATATTCTCTTTTCATTTTCTGATAATCCCTAATATTTACATCCTGCGAACCCACCTGCTGCTTTAATTCCTCATTTTCTTTCCTAGATTGTTCAATCTGCACAATGTTGTCCTCCAATTCCTGCCTCTGTTCCGCCAAACGCTTCTCTAGAGTATCCTTCTTCGAGGACAAGTTGTCGATAATTAAATGAAACTTATTCACATCTTCAGCAATTAGAGCCTTTTTTTGGTTCAGTTCTTCAATTAGCAGCGTCCCCGTCTTCAAACCCTTAATCTTGACCTCCAACTCGCGAACTAGAGTTTCCGCAGCCGTAGTTCGTTGAGATATAAGCAAGCGTTCTTCCTCCACATGAGCAGTATACTGCTGTTCCAAAATTTCTGCGGCATTGTCGTCCCCTCGCAAAAAGTATGCGTAGCTCTTTTCCAGGAAATCTGCCACGTTATCTGCATTATTTTCCCCTTCTTCTTCTACTTTTTCCTTGTAATTTAAAAGCTGCACAAACCATGACAGAGCCGCTAGAAGGGCTGGCCACGAATGCGGGCTTCCCGCGGCATGTAAAGCGCTCTTGTTGATCTGAAATGGGTAGCAGTACTGCCTGAACAGAAATGGCACGTCATCCTCCAGCTTGTCCAGCTCCCACGCAGGGTCCATCTGATGGACCATAAAGGTTATTATGTCCTTCACGTCTTTGCCTGAGGGGAGGTTTTTTGGCGACAATGAGGAAGAAGAACCGTGAGAGTGAAGGTACGAGTTTACAGATCTGATCATGGCTGCCTGATAACGTCTGTCGTGTATTGGCCTTGTGTCAGTTCTGATCTGCTTTGAAATAGCGAGCGAAGACCTTCTTCCGGAAGTTGAGCCTGCGACCAGAGAGCTCCCCCTCCGAAGTTGATTGGTGTCGATGATGCAACAGGGTGTTACTGCCTTCTTCATGCTAGAAGACGGATTCTTCGTCGTGTAAGAAAGGGTGTTGCAGCATCAATGGCCGAACTCTTCACTTTGCTCTCGTAAAACTTGTTTTAAATATTTCCCGCCGCTTTTCTACTTCCCGGGTGAAAAGGCAGCTGCTTTCGAACATATTTCTCCATCGTCTATTTAATTCAAATTTGTAGGAGTGTAATGGCAAAATAGGATACCATGCTTTTCATTAGTTGTGTTTTGAGTTTGTTTTGATTAGGATGTTTTTATATATTAGTATATATATATTAAATGTAATCTATATAAAAGATGCAAAGAGATATTATATTGAAATTGAAATGTCTAATTTAATTATGTTATTTTATTTAAAAATAATAATATATTTTTAATTCATATGATTTTATGTTTTATAATAAATAAGTAGATATTAATATCATCTCATTTCAATAGAACAAGTAGAAACTATTATAATTGTTATCTAATTTTGCTTCTAGTTCAATCAGGTAGAGTTGGAATAGCATCTACATTGAAAAAAATTGAAAGTACGTATCTGATTATGCTAAGTGTTCATACATATAAGAAATGCTATCAACTGAAGCAATAGATTCAATGCAAATGTTCTTTCAAGAAAATAAAAGTATACAACCTTGCATTAAGAAATTGTTTTTTTAATTCATAAATATCAAAAGCATAGTGTCCCACACAAGTCGTGGGAGTAACTGATTCTATGCATTATGAAAAGAAACTATACATTTACAGAAGAAAGCATATAAAAGGAGTAAGGATCCATCATTGCTTGAATGACAAATCCCTGAGGTTGGGTTATCGCTTGTCTTCACGCTCTACTGCTCCAGAAGTGTCTGCGAGAGATGAAAAATTGGTGTTAGAGTTCAAGATACCTAATTAGCTCATATGTAACATTGGCAAATGAATAATTATTCTCATAAAGCACCAAATAAGTTATGTAGTCATCTCATTTATCAAAGAAAAGTAGGGAAGCATCATCAACATCCTTTACAATTGAAACTTCATTGTTTTATCTAACATGTTTCTTCACTATGCAGGTACAGGTATGATATTCCTTATTGGAATACTTTACAGTCTACATTGGTATGTCAGATATCATAGCATGTGGAGTAAAATGAGGCTCTCGCAAGGGTTGAGTCCAACATGCTTTTATGTCACTATGGCTTCATCGAGTAGGAACTCATCATTCACAACAGTAAGCCAATGAGATCATTGTTATAGATAATGAGTTTGTGCCCAATGGAACCATACTAACATAAGGAAAGCCATACAATGATACTCTCAGATGACAGTGATATAGACAATGTTAAACAATGAGCACAACTTGTTTAGAAAAAAGGACTCTGAGTAACAAGGAAGTATTACAGTCATTCACCGAAAGATATTTTATCATAGGGATAAAGCAGTGATCATGAGCAAATAGAATATCCAAGGCCAAATCATGAGTTATGAGATCAAAGACATAGAGTTCCCACAACTATTGAGTTCCCATGAAGGCATCCTTTTACAGTTCCAAATTGGTGTAACAGTTTAGTGATAGTGTAAGAGCTGAAAACGATCCTTAAAATTCATGACAGCTATGAGTGAACTAGTGTTTATAAATAGCTTCAAGCATAATAATAACCTCATTATATTTCAAAAAAGCTCATATATCTTAGCACAAATCAGGAGAGTAAAATCATTAATGTATGCTATCTTGTTACAGCTTATGGAAATAATGGCAATTAGTTGCCAGTGAAAATGAAGACAATGATTGAGAACCACACTCCAAAACATAGTCTCAAAGCTTTTGTGATGAGCACTCATGAAAAACATAGAATGTTGAAATCATGAAATGGCAAATTAAAGCCTTCATGAAGCCTCAAATACGAAGAACACTCGAAGAATATAGTGACACACAATAATAAGACATCCAAGTGCCACTGCAATAGTAAAGAACAGTGCATCAATAGAAAGAGTGTAATAAAACAATGACATTGTTTTAGATTGACAGGGTAACAGAGAAGAAAGCAAACACAATAACCTTTGAGGCAATCACTACCAAGTTTGAATGACAGCTACAGAGAGTCATAAAGCTTCAAAATAACAAGAAGACTAAAGGTGTTGCAGTTTTTACAAAGAGCTATGTTTGAACAATCTCATAAAACATTCATGAGATGCAGAATCAATAAATAAGGGTGTAATAATTTTATCCTGCAAATTACAATGGCAATCATTTTCATATCAAAGAACAGTGCTACAGTAGAGATGGAATCAAAAATCATTGAGTTTGCAGTACCATGAAAATATAGAGCTTGTATTGGAAGATGAAGTTTAGACTATCTTGGAAGGGCCAAACATAGTCCTACTAAACCAATCCATGACAGTGATGGAAAATAAGAGATAGAGGTCACATGGTGTCAATTAACAATTGCAAGGGATATTCACCATGCATAAAAGGAATAATGCAAAGTGAAGCCAACAATGAAACTTAGATCAAGCCACAACCTGCACAATGTATGCTTAGTGAGAAAAGAAACATGTGGTTTTAACCCCTACATTATCACAGTGCCTTCAATACAGATAGAGAGAATAATGAGAAGCCACTGTCGAGCCTGTATAGTTACTTCAAAAATTAGAGATAAAGGTGTAAGGGTTTCAAGCCATGGCCTGTCTCATGGCCTGAGAATGTATCCTCAAAATGCAGCAAAGAAAATTCACAGGAAGTGTTCATATTGTTGATGAAAAACAGAAGTCGAACGTAGAAAAAAACATAGAATGATACTCATAGTATCTCTATTTCAAAATAAGAATGAAGTTCAAAGGATGATATTTTATGCACAGTATACATTGAAACAGAGAATGGTGCTCATGTTTTTTGCAGTCGTGAAGCAATCCCAAAACTGAGTTGCTATGTATGAAGGAAAAGTTTACCCGAAGCGGCCAGATGATGAGTTGAAGATGCATCAAACTCTCTGTCCAAAAATTCCTCAAGAAAACCCTCGAATGTAAAAGAACATGGCAGCACCCAACAAGGTGAAAATAACAAAATGAAAGAATGAATAGGTGTCTGCGATGTAAATTTAGGGTTTCTTTTACCCTATTTCATCATTTACACTTAGGCATTTTTGCCTTTCTTTTAACATTTCTCTTTCCTTACTAATACTTCTATGGACATTAGGGTGTAAGATATGTTTTTACTGTGCATCTCTTTCATGAATGTTTAATACTCATTAAGTGATTTATAATTCATCAATTAATGAATATTATCAATGTAACTAATATTTATTAAGTGAAGAATTATAAATCACTTAATAAGTATTATTTATGGAGCAAATAATAACATGGGTGTAAGTGTAAATGAAATAAGATGAATATTTTTTAAAGTGGTAATTAATAAATCACTTTATTAAATATTTTTCTTATTTATATTTATTGATAAGTCAATAGATATTATTACATTTATGAGGGAGACTCAAGTATATAGGGGTGGTTGTATAGGTGGACAAACATGTGGAGGGAATACATGCCTTGTTTGAATCAATTTAGGGACCATTTAATGCGTTTTTAAGAGCCTTTATGATAAAGGATGATGAGGCTTGACTTTTTGCTCAAGCACGTGCTTTTTTAGAGTTGTTTAAGGACCTAAAAATAATCTTTTTGAGTATGCATGACCAAAGGAGGTAGAGTCCTATTTTCATACATTGCTTTGGGAAAGCATAAATGTCTCCGAGTTTTCATTACTGGAGAGAGCTCTTGCTAGTTCATTTCTTGCAACTTGTAATTTTTCAAAGTTCTTTTGTAGAAATTGATGAGCTTGTAACTCAGTTTCAAAGTTTGACAACATTGTAACACTTTTTTTTTTTACAGTAATAGAGCATTTGCCTACTCAGATTTCTTGATATTGTGTGTTTGATGAAGGACATAGTTTCATGTGATGAATTTGTGTCCTTGTGATTGTGTCTCTATTAGGACCTTTATGCAGGAATGTATACTTATTCGCAGGTTATAAGTTGTGTCAATGATATAATTAGTCTCTCGTTGTGAGAAAACATCCTTTTTATTACTGGTTATTTTGTGTGTTAGTCAGTTGTCCAAATTTCAAATTATCAATTTGGTGTATCACATTAGGAAGTAGAGTTTCATTTCATGTTTTCCTCTTTTCCTTTTCGTCTATAAAAGTCGATTTAGGTGAAAAATTCATAAGAACCAACTTTCTCTGAAGGTCCATTCTCATTGTAGGTGTAGCGTCGTAAATTGTACGCACTTGCTAAAGCAGTACAATTTCACACCTAGTTTAGCACCCGCCTTGGCGCATTTTGCATTTTGCATTGCATTTCCCCTTTAGCACTTAATTAACCAAGTGAATTAGATCTAAGGTCTTATTTTATCATCTCCCATATCATAAAGTTGGGCCCCTTTCATTAAAGCGTGCCCCTTTTCATTTTATTCCTCCAATACATCATCTAATCAAAAACCCTAATTAGGCCCTATTCTGAGCTTGGGGGCTTAATTTCGGGGGTCAAAACATCTCGAAATCACCTGTAACTTCGGGATTCTCTCTAAAATCACCATATCCGACGGCCCTGAAAATTTGGTGAAAAGTTGTCGGGACCATGGCACCCGGAGAGGACCATGGCGCCCGGCGTGCACATGGTCTCGGACATTTTTCCTGAAATTTTAGGAGCGCGATCCAATCATAAAATAAAGCTTAACCCCAAGAAATTGGCGGGATATTCAATCTCTAGGTCGGCCTAAAGTTGAAATTAAGACCTAGGGTTTCATATATAAGAGCTCTCTTTCTTCATTTGAAAGGATACGAATTTTGGTTTCAAGGACCTTCTATGCAGCGAAAGAGAAGATCTTTGAAGACTTCAACAACATTCAACATCCATCCATCAAGCATTCATCAATTTCATTCATCCATTTAGGGCTTTGAAGGCATTGAAGAGCAATAGGGGATCACCGACTGAAGATTGGCTTGTACCCCTCCCTTGGGGTTGGGTATGATTTCATGTTGTTTTCATGTCTTTGCATAAGCCTCATTATATCATATGTATTCATGCTTTAGATCACTTTGCATCTTGATTTGGAGCATTTACATTATCATTTACAAGCAATTAGGGTTTACTTTCTAGGTTGCTCTAGCTTGCTTACTTTCATTTTAGGATCTTGCACACACACAAGGTCTGCACACACATTACTTTTACAATACAACTTGGCTATTCGTGCAGGTGGAAATCACCAAAGCGGGGGTTTGACTAAGGCAAAACCCTATATAGCCGCCCACAACACCTTTTCAGATATAAGTGCAGATTTTGGGATTCAGACGACACCGCAAGTTGCAGATCCGAAAGAAGCAGACGGAGACGGGACCACACACCAAATTGCAGAGCAAAAGACCAGGACAGGGGCGTGGGGTGTCCTGGTCCTGCCAGGACAGGGGCGCTGGGCACCCTAGTCCTCCTGACAGACAGCAGTTTTCAGCATTTTTGACAGCTTTCTGGGTTGCAAAACAGCAGTTTCCAGAGCAGTTTCAGGGGCAGAATCAGGACAGTGGCGCCCACGCCCCCATCCCAAACATTTTCACTCAGATTTTGACTCCGGGTATGCATTTTCATTCTTGTCTTATTCTTGTGTTTATAGCTTTCCATAGTTTAAGTTCAATTCTGCAATCTTGTTATTAGTTCATACTTGCACTTTGGGGTTGGGAATTGAACTTGCATCATTTTATCTATCATTTGCAACAAAGGAATAGAAATCCTAATAGGTAGCCCGTGGATCTCTCTTCCACAAAAAGAAGTAGCCAATTGTGTGATACCTCTAGGCTCTTTCGTATTCCACAAGTGTGTGATTGAAAGTGAGATTAGGGCATGTTTGCTTAGTGTCACTTTTTCCCCCACACATTTTGGTGAACCCGACGTGAACTCCAATCTTCTCTAATTCTGATTTATGTTTTTAAATTTGAGTGTTTATGCTATTTCAAAATTCAAATTTGCATTTACAAGTTCTAATTTCTTTCAAGATTCAAAAATTTAGAGGAAATTTTTGCTAAAACCCTAATTTTTCAATTCAAAGTTGAACTTGTGGATAGCTTAATTGGGATCAATAATTTCAAATCTGATTTAGGAACTCATTTGAATCGTAAATTTCATTTTCTAAATCTACATTCTAAGTGCTTGCATTGGTTAAAATTAAACATTTCCTTCTATTTTGCATGTGTTATCATTTGAAAAAGGAAAATTGTTGTCATGATGCATTCATTTCATAGATATGATAATGGGTTAGCATCCCTTGTTTCAATTTTTCCTTCTCCTAAAGAACCTCCCCTCATCTATAACAACATTTTAGTGCCTAAAAGAGTTGCTACCAATCCCTTTGAGACTCACCCATGCTCTAAGGATGAAGACTTTAAGAGTGATCTTGACAATTCTCCTAAAATGTGCCCTTCCTATTTAGCTATCCTAGAGGAAGAGAATGATATCATAAACACCTTTCTTAATGTTACTTCACCTTCCCTACATGATGCCTCTCTAAGTGAAAAGATATTAATGGACATTGACTTATTTTCTCTTAAAGTGGGTCCTTCCAATGGGGGCATGTTAGTGCAACAAGAGGTTATGAACACTTCTTTCAAAGATCTTCTTCCTAAGCATGAATCTTTGGAGAAATACGTTCATGTTCCTCCTAAAAAACACTCCCTTCATGAGGATCCTTTTGTGCAGGAAGATGATATTATCCCTACATTTCCTAGTAATGGCATTTCCTTTTCCAACAAAATTCCCACTAGAGATGATGAATTAATGATAAATGCTTACCCTTCTCCTAAAGTTTGTCTTACCCATAAGCATCCCTTAGAGAAAGAAGATGAAATAATAAGCAATTTCCTTAATTCTCTCTCCCCTAAAGATCATATTGAATATATTTTGAGGAAAGAGGATGAGTTTAACACATCTATTGATGCTCTCCCTCCCAAGAATGAGGAATTAATAAACAACGTTATCTCCTCTCCCGAAATTGACAATACTTCAAACATTCCTTTCAACAACTTCACTATTTGGGATGAACCATTAGAAGAAGGTGTAGATTATTCTCTTCCCCATGAGAGAACCCTAGCCAAAGGGGATGACATCAAGATTGAAAACTCCCTTGATATTTTCTCACCTTCCTTGAATCTCAATTATTCTCCCTCTAAAAATAAAACATCTCCCTCTCCTCAACTTGGTTCTACTCATAAGGATACCCTAGTTCAAAACAAGATGGTTAACATCTCTTTCAAAGATCTCCCTCTCAAAAGTGAGACTTTAGAGAGTAATGTTGATCCTTCTCCTAGAGAGTTTATTCCCCAAGTAGATCCTTTGATGATAGAGGATGATATGACCTTTCCTAGTATTACTCTTCCCACTAGAACATCAATGCCTACCCCTTGTCTCTCTCCTAAAATTGATTTAATCCATGATGAGATTTTAGTGCAAGAGAAGACTATCAATAATTCTTCCAACACTTTTGTTTATTCCCCTAAACCATCCTCAATCAATTTGATACATGTGAATGAAACACCTAACAAACCTCTCTTCACTATCCAAGGTGCTTGTCCTTCTCAAAATTCTCAACCTTTAAATAAGCCTATCTTAGTGGTTCAAGGTGGTTATGCTAATGATTCTTTTTGCACTCCTAAAAAACCTATTATTACTGTGTAAGGAGGTTATTCTACTAAGAGCCCTTATGAGTATGCTAAGCAATTGACTAGAGAGAGTTATAATGCGGTTGCTCGTACCTATAACACAAGAAATAATAGGCAACCTAATCCTCCTCCAGTTATCCCAACTTCACTTCCTCCTTCCCAACCTATTCTTCCTCAAGCTCCTCGTATTTCACAAATGCTTAGTAAGGACTATGATCTCATAGAACAACTTAAAACTACTCCTGCTAAGATATCCCTTTGGGATTTGATCCAAACTTCTTCCACTCATCATGGAATGTTACAAGATGCCTTGAAAGATTTGAATGTTCCTCCACCTAATACATCTAGTAATATAGTGTCTTTGGTTAACTCTGTGATGAATCCTAAAGCCCAAATTGTGTTTACTCAAGATGAGTTGCCTACTAGTGATATTCAACATCAATATGATCCCTTGATGATTGTGGTTATCATAAATGACACCGCTATAAGACGAACACTAGTAGATAATGGTTCTGGCCTTAACGTGTGTAGCATTAATCTATTGCATAAGATGAATGTGGATACATCCCTTATTGAGCCTGACTCTCATCCCATTCGAGGCTTTGATAATGTGGCTAAGTCTTCATTAGGTATCATCACCTTACCCATCACAGTGGGACCTGTTACTTTGCCTACTCCTATCCATGTTATGTCGGGAAATCTAACGTACAACTTGTTATTAGGGAGACCTTGGATTCACAGTATGCAAGCTGTCCCCTCTACATTGCATAGACAAGTTAAATTTATTTATAATAATAAGACATATACCTTGATAGGTGATACTAATTTTCAAGCTTGTTTGCAAACATCTACTTCCAAAGGGAGTTCTTCTAAGCCTTCCTCTTCTAGTGATGACTCGTTAAACAAGATACCTATGGATGAATCATCACCCTCTGATAATCAAAATTCTTTGGATGAGTCTAAAGTTCCTAAAGAAGATTCTTCTCAACTTGAATCTACACATGAAAAGGCTTTTGATCCTGAGAAGGTTTTCGCAGAAGACAATTGGGGATCTCTTGATTTTAATCCCACCTTTGTAGGTGAGTATAGGGTTCCTCCTAGAGAGCTTAAAGTTAAAGAGAAGGAAGAAACTAGAGATCAATCAGTCTTACCTGAACCTATGAGCAATAATTTTGTGGCCGCTTCTCAAACTTCTTCTCCTCACACCTCTAATTCTGAAGAATTTGATTCTTTGTCTTATGAAAAACCACCTTTTCTTTCTGAAATGGCTAATCGTTATGGTCGTGGTTTTTCACATTTTGGCTAAGAGTGGCTATAGTGGAAATGGTTGTGGCACAAATGAACAAGGAATTAAAGTTCCTTTAGAACATAACATGCATGAATATTCATTTGGACTTGGATATAATCTTTCTAAGCCCACCAAAGCATCTAAAAGACCATCTCTCAATGTGAATGCTATATTTAGTAGTGATGATGATCTCACTTCATCTAAATCATCTTCTACTTCTATCAACTCTCATTCACCTCATAAGGAAATCTTGGCGATGAACAAATCTCTTTATGACTCCCCTCAAATTTCTAAATCCACTTATGAATCTCTATCTCCTATTCATCATAAAGTCCTTTCCTCTAGGGATAAGGCTCTAATAAATTACACTCATCTTTCTTCTAAGATTTCTTGTAACTGTTCTTCTTCAATTTTTATCACTTTATACATGTTTTTGATCTCACTTATAGTTGAGCATTCAGCATGTCATATTCAAATACCTCATTCAATCTATCATGTCTTTAAATAACATTAATGGCTATTATGTTGCTCATCATTATGTGACATTGGTAGCTCATTTACTGGGGGCTCATTGTCATTCATGATGGTACAATTTCAAGTGCAATCATATTTTTGAAGCAACATAATAGCCTTATTTTTCTATGTTATCTCTTGTTCCTATGGGGTAATAATGTGGAAATATTGATCATCTTTTCTTTAGAATCCTCTTTTCCTAGATATGGGAGAAGATGTGTATTCTCTTTCTTATCCTACCCACTTCTTGTGAGGAGTATTTTACATACACTAATGTCTTGCTTGCATGAACTCATGTGAGTATGTAGTACAATTTGCTTATGTCTAAATCTCTCCCTGGAAGATTGTGTAAGTCCTTCTCATTGTCCTTATCCTTGGGAGGCAATGATCTTTCCTTATTTTTATCTAAGGATCCACTTTTTCCTATTTCGTGGATGGTGTGAACTTTATTACTTGATATTATTCCTTGTATGCATTTGTTGTTGTTTGTTCAAGGATTCTCTCTTACAAGAGGTGTAAGTCCTGGACTACAACCTCTTTTGCACTTGGTAAAATACATCCATAATGAATTCACTCTCCCAATTGGGTTAAAAAGAGCATCATCCTTCATTAAGAATCACTTTCACCTCGCAAAAGAAGGAAGTATTGCATTCTTATTCTCTTCTTTGTCTTATTCTAGAAGGGGTTATATTTGTCTAAGACAATTCCTCTCGGGGATAGGTGTCTTTTGTACAAAGACCTCTTCTCCTCTAAGGATCTCCTTTACACATACTACAAGATATCCCTTTTCAACTATCTTATCCTTGCTTAAAGAGTGCAAAAACTCCCTTGCTTGGATCTATGACATTGTTGCATTTTTGGGGTATCTTCTTTTGTGATGAAGGTAGGTATCCTTGTTCTACTTTACTTATGACATAAACATTACACTTTTTGAGCAATGGGTCATTCTCGGAACTAGAGCACAAACTCTTAGAGCAAGATGTCTCCATTTTTCTTTTATGCAAGGTGATTATTCTCATAACCAGAGCACAGACTCTTAGAGTGAGATGTCACACTTTTGTACTATACATATATAGGTTGTAGCATACTCAGGCATAGACTCCTATGAGGTGCTTCTAACCTCACTTACGCACACATGCACGAGGTGGAGTGGAACTAGCGGCATAAGGCTAGACTTTCTCACTCTCCTCCCTTACATGGATCACCTAGACAAACTCTAGGGGCTAGTTTTCCATGTCCTTTTTCCCATGGATCACCTAGACAAGATCTAGGGGTGAGAAGTCCATGTTTTCTCTCTCACTATTCTTCTCATGGATCACCAATGTGTGTATTCATTCTTTTTTCCTTTCTTTTCTTCTCTTTGCATTTTGTTTCCATTTACATCCTTCATATTGTGTTAGAGAACTCTCAAATCCTCACACTCTTTGTTGTGTTGGAATTGAGATTTAGTCCTCTTTCTTACCAAATGATTCTCCATTAGTTTCTGATCTCATATCAAATCTTCTTGTGAGCATTTGTCATCAATATTCTTTAACAATTCGAAGTGGTAAACATGATACCCTGTTTCAACTCACTAAAATTAGCAAGCCGAAACAGGGGGGGGGCATATAGCTACCCTCGAATTTTCATCACCTTCCTTAGTAAGCATTAGGTGATTTTGTGATCTAACGTGTGTTTTGTAGGGTGCAGTTCCTAACTGTGTACTGCAGATACCGCTGGGGGCTTCGTTCGACAGACTTATGGATATATCCTTTTTCAAATAATGTTTACTTTTCTGTACTTTAGCTTGCATATGCACGTAGTACTCATATGACCGCTAAAGTGGGGGCTAAATGTAGTGTCATAAATTGTACGCACTTGCTAAAGCAGTACAATTTCACACCTAGTTTAGCACCTGCCTTGGCGCATTTTGCATTTTGCATTGCATTTCCCCTTTAGCACTTAATTAACCAAATTAATTAGGTCTAATGTCTTATTTTATCATCTCCCATATCATAAAGTTGGGCCCCTTTCATTAAAGCGTGCCCCTTTTCATTTTATTCCTCCAATACATCATCTAATCAAAAACCCTAATTAGGCCCTATTCTGACCTTGGGGGCTTAATTTCGGGGGTCAAAACATCTCGAAATCACCTGTAACTTCGGGATTCTCTCTAAAATCATCATATCCGACGGCCCTGAAAATTTGGTGAAAAGTTGTCGGGACCATGGCGCCCGGAGAGGACCATGGCGCCCGGCGTGCACATGGTCCTGGACATTTTTCCCGAAATTTTAGGAGCGCGATCCAATCATAAAATAAAGCTTAACCCCAAGAAATTGGCGGGATATTCAATCTCTAGGTCGGCCTAAAGTTGAAATTAAGACCTAGGGTTTCATATATAAGAGCTCTCTTTCTTCATTTGAAAGGATACGAATTTTGGTTTCAAGGACCTTCTATGCAGCGAAAGAGCAGATCTTTGAAGACTTCAACGACATTCAACATCCATCCATCAAGCATTCATCAATTTCATTCATCCATTTAGGGCTTTGAAGGCATTGAAGAGCAATAGGGGATCACCGACTGAAGATTGGCTTGTACCCCTCCCTTGGGGTTGGGTATGATTTCATGTTGTTTTCATGTCTTTGCATAAGCCTCATTATATCATATGTATTCATGCTTTAGATCACTTTGCATCTTGATTTGGAGCATTTACATTATCATTTACAAGCAATTAGGGTTTACTTTCTAGGTTGCTCTAGCTTGCTTACTTTCATTTTAGGATCTTGCACACACACAAGGTCTGCACACACATTACTTTTACAATACAACTTGGCTATTCGTGGAGGTGGAAATCACCAAAGCGGGGGTTTGACTAAGGCAAAACCCTATATAGCCGCCCACAACACCTTTTCAGATATAAGTGCAGATTTTGGGATTCAGACGACGCCGCAAGTTGCAGATCCGAAAGAAGCAGACGGAGACGGGACCACACACCAAATTGCAGAGCAAAAGACCAGGACAGGGGCGTGGGGTGTCCTGGTCCTGCCAGGACAGGGGCGCTGGGCACCCTAGTCCTCCTGACAGACAGCAGTTTTCAGCATTTTTGACAGCTTTCTGGGTTGCAAAACAGCAGTTTCCAGAGCAGTTTCAGGGGCAGAATCAGGACAATGGCGCCCACGCCCCCGTCCCGAACATTTTCACTCAGATTTTGACTCCGGGTACGCATTTTCATTCTTGTCTTATTCTTGTGTTTATAGCTTTCCATAGTTTAAGTTCAATTCTGCAATCTTGTTATTAGTTCATACTTGCACTTTGGGGTTGGGAATTGAACTTGCATCATTTTATCTATCATTTGCAACAAAGGAATAGAAATCCTAATAGGTAGCCCGTGGCTCTCTCTTCCACAAAAAGAAGTAGCCAATTGTGTGATACCTCTAGGCTCTTTCGTATTCCACAAGTGTGTGATTGAAAGTGAGATTAGGGCATGTTTGCTTAGTGTCACTTTTTCCCCCACACAGTAGGTTACCCACAACCCAAGAATATTCCCATATATCACAAGGTTACTAAGTTGATAGCTTAGCAAAGGGTGCAGGCTTTAGTGATAACAATAATCAGACTACTTATTAAAATAAATAAATAGACTACATGTTAACTATAAATTAAAATACTAATATATTAAGTGTTGATTATTTTGTCATTGAGGTCAAAGGTTTGTTGTAAAGAGAATAATAATGAAATACTAGTCAAGTTGTTGATTATTGATCAGATTTTCATCAGCTACTTGGTTGTGTGCTTGAGCTACTTTTCTACTTGATTAAACTACTTGGTTGTGTGCTTGAGCCACTTGGCTACATGATTGAGCTACGTGGTCATGTGCTTGTGTGCTTGAGTTACTTGGTTATCGGGTTGAGCTACTAAGTCATGTGCTTGAGCTACTAAGTCGTGTGCTTGAGCTACTAAGTCATGTGCTTGAGCTACTAAGTCGTGTGCTTGAGCTACTTGGTTGTCTAGTTGAGCTACTTGGGTGTCTACTTTAGCTGCTTAGATGCCTGCTTGAGTTGGTTGCTTGTCCACTTCACCTGCTTGCATGTCTACCTTTTTGTGCCAAGTCAGATTATCCGTCGCATCATTTTTTAGGGTTGACTCTTCAAATTAGTGGATTAAAAGGAGTTTGTTTACCTTTTAATAGGTTGCAGTGGTCTACATATGACAACAAAACTTAAATGTATTCAACAACATCAAAATTTATTGATAGTTAGTTCTTTTGGAAACAGTTTCTTTATTTTCCTTATTCCTTTATTTGTGTGATGGCAAGAGGTTAAAAATAGTTGATTCCTAACATCTTTTACATGTGGAGCAACTTTACTCTGTCATTTTGTAACACCTTTCAACATTTATGGACCAAACAAAAATTCCATTTAGAGAATACATGTTTTTGTATTTGAGATTTATGGTTTCAGGTTATGGCAACAAATATAAGGATCTTTTTGAATATCATGTTTTATAGAGAGACTTTTTTGGAGAATAACTAGTTGGTCGATAATATACGAATTGTTTTTGTTGTTGTTGTTTTGATGACATACATTTTCTTTTTATCCCATCTTTGAGTTTATGATGTTAAGAATGTATGGAGGTGCTACTACACGGGAGGTATGATATGAGTTTTATCGAAAACTCTACTCTGTTTTGGTTTGTGGAATGATTTGCAAGAGCTGATAAAGAGTTGAAGATTCTAAAAGAGTCTTTTTGAAGGAAAAGTGAGCATGACTATTGAGTTGAAGTTGTGGAGTTATTTGTTCTTGATAAATAATAGACTTTACTGAGCCCTAGTTGTAGATTTGAAGTGTATGGCATGAAGATTAATTTGTGCAATCGCTACTATTGATTTATGTTTGATATCTATTATAAAATGTTAAATGAAGTTGGTGCTCTCAGTGATTTGGTGCTCACTTATGTATTCATGAGTTGGTGCTCATTTGCTAATTGAAAGTTATTGATGTGTCATGGTTTTTTTACGCAAAAGGGTTTCCCATGTAAAATTCATTGTTTACATCTTGATGTTTGCTCTCTCTATGTTTTATGTGGTTTTGTGTATTTGAAAGTTTAAAATACTTATTCACCACACCCCCCCCCCCCCCCCCCTCTCGGTATTTTATGTGTGTTTTTCAATTCATATCAGAGCGGGGTTCCTTTGAAAATAGAGCTTAAACACATAGAGGTTAATCTTGATTGCACACATGGGTTCTCTTGAAGGTCTTGTTATGAATAAAGCACCTTTATTTGATGGCTCCAATTATGCATTATGGAGTGTTTAAAAGCGTACTTATCTAATGTCTCTTGGTTTTGATGTTTGTAAGAGTTTGGTGTCCGACTACATAATTCCTTCAATTCCTCCAATGGATGCTAATGGAAGAAGTAGTTTGAAAATAATGTCAAAGCCAAGAATGAAATCTTATGTGGTTTGTCAGAAACAAAATTTGTAAAATTCGTGCATTGTATTACAACTCATGACATTTGGGAGAAACTTCAAAAAGCATACGATGGAGATGACAAGGTTAAGAAAGCAAAACTTCAAACTCGTAGAAGAATTTTTGAAAGTCTCAAGATGCGGGAAGAGAAAAATGTTGCTACTTACTTTTGGCAAGTAGATGAAGTTGTCAACTCTATTAAGGGTTTAAGGGAAAAAGTCGAGGAGTCCATTGTAGTTCATAAAATTTTAAGGTCTCTTCCTTTGCGAATTGATGCAAATTAAAGGTTTCAGTGATTGAAGAGATGATGGAACTTGATAAGTTGACTGTTGATAAGCTTAGTGGAATTATAATAGCCTATGAGATGAGAGAAAACTCTAATTCTTTGTCCAAAAGGGAGGCAACCTTCAAAGCTTCGAATAAAGGAAAAGATACGGAGTATGTTTCTAGTGAAAGTTTTGGTGAAGAATTTGATTTTGAAGAAGCATGTTTGCATTTCACGAGGAAGTTGAAGAAAGGGTTCAGTAAATATAATGGCAAATTGTCTTTCAAGTTCTTTAGTTGTGGCAAGATAGGACATTTTGCAGCCAAATGCCTATATGCAAAAGTGAGGACAACAACTATGAAAAGAAGCCCAAATTCAACAATAAGAAGTATAAGGGAAAAGAGAAGAAGTCTCATAAATTCAAAGAGAGTCTCTATTCGAAAGAAGAAATTTGTGCATTTGAATTTAGTGATGAAGAGTCCTTAAGTGAAGAAATATTGTTCATTGTTGTAGAAGAAATACATGTTGGAAATCAAGAAGATGAAGATCATGTTGATGAAGAAAAAGGAGAGGTGGATTTTCAAGAAGAGACAATAAGTGCTCTAAGTGAAATCAAGAGACTTGGAAAGAAAGATCAGAACTTGAAGTTGCTGCTACAAGAAGGGAATTAGATGAAAAATAATAAATCTCATGCTTTTGAAGAAGCAGAAAAATTGATAGTTGATTTGAAGGTTCAAATTGAAGAAACAAAGAAAGGAGAGGAAGAAATTAGAAATCAACTTAAGCTTGAGGAAGAAAATTGGGAGAGAATTGAAGTTGAAATTATTTTACTGAGAAAGTTAGATAAATCTTTGACAAAAATGAATTATGAGAAGATAAATTGCAAAAGTTTCATTTCCCTAGAAAATGTCATTGGCTCGTAAAAATCATCTATTCATAAAGGTGGTGTTGGTCTCGAAGAAGGTCAAAGTTCCAAGTCTACAAAAGAAGAACAACAAAATATCAACATGGACAACACAAAGGATTCACCATTAAAAATAAAAAAGAATGCTAAAGTTTAAAAAGCATCCTATCTCAGGGCAAGCACATATGACCAGGTTTAAAAAATATCTTTTATGGTTATTGTTTATTTTGCAATTATTTTGGACACAAGGTGATCAATTATAGAGTTTTTTCAAGAAATGATTTCAGATTTATGAGTAGGAACTCTTTTGCTCCTCCAAGGAATTACGATGTTATATACATTATAAATGTAATTACTTTGTGTGAGGTGGGAAATAGGCATTGGCATCAAAGCACAATAGTTAGGGAACCACAAACCTAACAATGCAATGTAAATAAAGTCCTATCACACTCAATAGAAGAATTGAAGACAAGATGTAAATTAAAAATGCAAACCAACGAAAGCATCTCCTTCAATTGGCCTCCATTGTTTTTCTTTCTCCTTCAAATTTGTGGATGTCACCTACAAATGCAAGTGATTAAAGGAAAGTTGGATTGCAGGAAGATGTATTTGAAAGTGACAGTGTAAGGATACTCAAAATGTGGTTCCCAAAATGATGAAGAAATGGACTCAATTTATAGAGAAATTGATTAAGGCGTCAAATTAGAATGAGGAATTTGAAAGAGGCAATTGAATTTGAAATTGGCATGATTATGATAAAATTGTGATAAATTGCTATGCAAGGAATTATATGACAAATTGCTATGTCATTTTATGATAAAATGAGTGAATTTTGGAGGGAAATTTGCTATTCAAAAATGATGAAAGTGGAAGGCTAGAAAAGAGGAGGAGAAGCTAAAAAAGAGGAGGAGAAGTAGGGGATAAATTATTAAATATTTATTTGTTAATTTCTCCCAAAAATTTCATGATTAGGCAACTAAATAAATAATATTTAAGTGCAAAATAGGAAAAAGGGAATTGGGATAATGAACTGATTCATAAATCCTAAAACAAATTAGTTTAGGATAAAGGGATAAATAATTGAAGAATTATTAAACCCTAGATAGAAAAGGGATAAAAGGGAGAAATAATTAAAGAATTATTAAACCTAAGTAGAATGATAAATGAATTAGGTTAAATGATACCATGATAGGATTGACATAATTAATAATGATGATAATCATGATTGACAAAATGATTAATTAGGACCGAAAATTAACTAAATTGATAATGATAGGGACCAATGACAAATCGATCAAAATCAACAAGGATTGATGGAAATTGACAAATATTGATATAATGAGAAATGATGATTGATAATTGATAGGGATCAACGATGAATCGATCAATATTGATAGAAATTGATAATGATTGATAATTGAGATTGACATCAAGCAGACCTAATTCAAATTCGAGAAAATAGGATTGAATAGGAAAAGAATGTAGAAGAATGACACAATGTTAACAAATGATAAAGATCAAATGTGTAACATAGAAGAAATGTTAGTATGATGAGAAAACCTAAACAAAGGTAAACCGTACATGTTAAAGTATGACATTGCAAGCATTGACCATTTTTAAGTGCCTATACTTTGGTCACACTACAAGAGTTTGTAAAAGTGGTATGGCAAATTTCTCTAAGCAAAACGAAAAGGTTGAGAAAGAGGACAAAGTAAAGGAGGTTACTAAAGTTTTGAGGAAGTGGGATAAATAAGTTTTAGTAGAATCCTTGATTGTGCAAACAACCTTTCTTGCACAAAATGAAAAACACAAATGGTATATTGACAGTGGTTATTCTAGTGATGCAGCCATAACCGGTAAAAAACCCTCAAAAGATTCAACTGCCTTATGCAGCGAGAGAGACACAACAAAAGCAATAAGAAAACATAACAAATTCACATAAGCAAACCATATGAAAGCCATAGAACTTCCAGAAATCTTCAGACAATCATTATATTATCATCAAAGAACATCTGGTAATTAACCAGTTACGTGCAGGCTTCAAGCTAGATACAATCCAACAGGGACTCTGAGAATCAATCGAATCACAACATGCGAATATCAATCCTTATTCTCAGTTCTAATTCCTCTTCCCCTACAAATGATTGCATAATATCATATGCAGGAAAATGAAACGTGTAATTAGGTCGGCCCTAAGATTTAAGAAAATTTTTCTAAAAATAACAACCAAGAGATGTGGTTCAGTAGGAAGGTCGACCACACGCCAAAGAACAACAAAAAAGACTTGAAATGGATCCACACGCCAAGAATCGCATCGATAATGAAGGAACACGAACCGGTAAGCACAAGAACTGTCTCGGAACCCAGAAACAATCAACCGAAAGTGATAACTGACCGGAAAAGAACCCAAATGAACTTAAAACCTAGAATCAAGCACATGAAACCGTCTGGGAATCAAAAATAAGATCTGCCATGAACAACAAGCAACTACTGGTACATACCGGTATGAACACAAAAAATTGCACAAATAACTAAACAAGAACAAAAACTAAAAGGAAATATTTTTGGTTGATTCAAGATTTCTCATCGTCCGGGGATGCTCCTGCATCAGACAACCTAGGTAGAAAAAGATGTTCCATGAGAGGCAACTCATAAGCATCTAAAAGGATTCAGAGTGAAGATCTCATGCTCATTTCTAATCCAAACATCTTCCTTATCTGACAACCTCTACTTTAGCTCCTCTGGTGCCTCAACCAGCTTCTCTAACTTTTGACTCCCTTTGTTTCTCTTTCTTTGCTTCAGATCTGCACATTTTGTTTGTGTACTGCCTTCTTTTTTTTGCAACTCATAATTTCTTCTGCCACGAGACTTCATCCAGTTTGTCACCATGAGCTCTTTGTCGACAGGTTCCATTTGTCCATTAGACTCATCTGTCAGATCCTTCTGCAAGCTCATGTCACCCTCTGGTATAACCTATCCGACTAGTTTTATCAGATCTTTCTTCCAAACCTCTGGTATGACCTCTGCCACCAGTTTCTTAAGACTCAGATTCTTCACCCCCTTCTCTTTCTCCTTCAAATAAATCAATGTGAACTTCTACCCATCCTTTTCAATAGTAACTAGGTTTCTTCTACAATCATAAATAGCTCCCCTATCATACTGCCAAGGTTTTCACAACAAGACATGACAAACACTCATAGATACAATATCACATAAAACCTCGTCTCTAAAAGGCCCAATATTGAAGCACACCAAACACCGCTCCTTTATATATATCTTTTGATCATCTTGTAACCAACTCACCTCATAAGGACAAGGATGCTTAAGCCTCTTCAACCCAAGCTTCACAACCATCTCCTCAGATACTAAATTATCAGTGCTTGCGCTATCTACAATGACCTTGCAACACTTACCACCTGATTTGCATACAGTCTAGAAAAGACTCCTCCTCTGAATAGATCTGTATCCTTTCTTCTGAACATAAGGGATTCTCCTTGCTTTGGTGTACTGTCAGATCCAGTTCTTCACTCGCCACACAACTTCTTGCCATTCCTTTTTTACATTCAAAGGATCTATGTCAGGTTTCTCCACACTATAAACATTTGCCAAGAAATTATCTATTGGTACTGATCCTACCTTTCCTCGGTGTCTTATGTTCTGGTTCTTTAGTCCACTTAGGTTTTTCCTCCTCTTCTTCAACTGGTTTCTTCATACTATCATTCATCTTGAATTTCTCCTTTCCCTTGTTCAGTTGTCTTCTTCTCACCTTCTCCTTAGCCTTCAAAGCATATTAGTAAGCTTCTTCAACTATGGAAACCTTCAACATGTTCATCTCATCTTGAATGTTAAAAGCAAGTCCATTAATGTACCTCACCACCTTTTCCATGTCCATCTCTCTATGTCCAAATCTAATCACCACCTTGTAGAATTTCTCAGTATATTCCTTCACAGTCATGTTTCTCTATTTCGGGTTCTTCAACTTCTTGAATAGTTCCAATTCATAGTCTCCCGGTATGAACTTGGCCTTCAATCTTGCAACCATCTATCTCCACCAGGTGATCTTTAATTCACCATTCTCCACTCTGCCTTTCTTCAATTCCTTCCACCACAAGGCAGCATGCCCTTTCAACTTGGTCAGTGCCAACCAAACTCTCAGTGGGTCCTTGACATCCTCAAACTCAAAGCAGTCCTCTAAATCTTTGATCCAATCGATTAGATCCTCCAAGTTCAGCATTCCAAAAAAGTTAGAAACCTCAACTTTATGCACTTTACTGGCTTGTGCCACTTCTCTCAGGAATCTTTCCTCTCTTTCATCTTCCAGTCCTTCAGCTTCCTCAAGCTCTTCACCGACTTCCTTGTATTCATCCTTGGAATCAGGGTTTCTTTGCAAACTAGCCAAAGCATTCTGGATTTCACTCCTTACTTCATTCTTGAAGTCTTCCATCATCTGCTCTACCCTCTGAGGTTTTGTTCTGCTCGACGATCTATTGAACACACACGCAACCTGCCTCCAATCGACGGTCTGTCCACCCGAGGAGTGCCTCAATGTTCGCAAACGATTCTTCCACCAGCCAGTCCATAACCACCTCTGATACCACTTGATGCAACCATAACTGGTAAAAACCCTCAAAAGAGTCAACCGACTTATGCAGCGAGAGAGACACAACAAAAGCAACAAGAAAACATATCAAATTCACATAAACAAATCGTATTAAATCCATAGAACTTTTGGCAATCATTATATTATCATCAAAGAACATCTAGTAATTAATTGGTTACATGCAGGCTTCAAGCCAAATACAATCCAACCTGGACTCTAAGAATCAACCGAAGCACAACATGTGAATCTCAATCCTTATTCTCGGTTCTCCTTTCTCTGTCCCGACAAATGATTGCATAACATCATATTTATACCCACCGGAACATATGTAGGTCAATCTCATAAGATTACATTCACCAATGCAGGAAAATGAAACGTGTAATTAGGTCAGCCCTAAGATTTAAGAAATATTTTCAGAAAATAACAACCAAGTGATGTGGTTTAGCAGGAAGGTTGGCCACATGCCAAAGAACATCAGACAAGACCCAAAATGGATCTACACACCAAGAATCGCACCGGTAATGAAGGAAACCAACCGGTAAGAACAAGAACTGTCCTGGAACCCATAAACAGTCAACCGAAAGTGATAACTGACCGGAAAAGAACCCAAATGAACTGAAAATCTAGAATCAAGCACATGAAACCATTTGGGAACTGAAAATAAGATCTGCCATGAAGAACAAGTAACTACTGGTACATACTGGTAAGAACACAAAAAACTGCACAAAGAACTAAACAAGAACAAAAACTGAAAAGAAATATTTTTGGTTGATACAAGATTGCTCATCGACCGGGGATGCTCTTGCATCATCTAGACATGTGACTGGAGACAAGAGCGAGTTTCTCACTCTCAAAAGAACTAATGGAGGAAAGGTAAGATTTCGTGGTAACTCATCTGCAAAAATCAAAGGTAAGGTACACTTATTTTGGATGATGTTGAAACCAAAGTTGAGAATGTTTTATATATAGAAGGTTTAAAACACAATGTACTAATTGTGAGTCAATTGTGTAATCAAGGAAACAATTTAGTTTTCAATTCAAATTATTGAGAAATTAGTAAAGGTAGTAAACATGTTGTTGATGCAAGTAGGGCAGTTAATAATTTGTACATTCTTGATGATATCAAAAGTGAAAAGTGTTGTTTGAGTTGAGTGAATGAAATTTGGCTGTGGCATAGGAGGATGGGACACATGAAATTTGATAGTCTTGTTCAAATCAGCAAAACGGAAGCTATTAAAGACATGTTGAAGTTCACTAAATCTTCAAACATTGTTTTTAGAGATTGTCAGTGGTGAGAAATATTTTATGCTTTTGATTGATGATTTTTGAAGAATGATGGGTTATATTTTTGAAGGAAAAATCAGAGACACTTGATAATTTTAAGACCTTTAAAGCCTTAGTGGAGAATGAGAAGGTTCTAAAAAATCAAATTCTTACATTTAGACAATGGAGGAGATTTCACATCAAATGAGTGTAAATTTATACAAAAAACATGGTATAAAAAGACAATACTCAGTTGCAATGACACCACAACAAAATGGTGTTGTGGAGAGGAAGAACATATCAGTCCAAGAAATGGCATGTAGTATGATGAATGAGTCTAAAGTGAATGATTTTTTCTGGAGAGATGTGGTTTGTACTACTGTTTACATTCAAAATAGGGGCAAATTAGAGAAAAGCACAACAAAATTCCATATGAAATTTGGAAAAGCGAGACTACTTCAGTTGAATATTTTAATTTTTTTGGTAGTCCTTGTTATATTAAGAGGGATGAAGACAATCTTGGAAAATTTGATCCTAGGACTGAAGAAGGAATTTTCTTAGGATATTCCTCTAAAAGTAAATCTTATAGATTGCAAGATTATTGAAAGTGCTAATTTGAAGGTTCATGAAGATGCTAAAATTTATGACAAGGTGGAAGATGATGATGGTAGTTGTCAAGTATTTCAAGAAGAAAGTGTTGTTCAATAAACACCCAGAAATGTATAACATGGGACAACAAATGCAAATTCTAGAAACACGTGCCTTCAACTGTACAACATGGAACAATAGATGCAAATTCTGAAAATGCATCTTGAAGCATTCAACATAGGACAATAGATGTAACTACAAAAAATGCACCTACAAATGACCAAGGTAAGAATACATTTAGGACCTTTTTCAACACTTCGTCAAAGTTTGTTTAAAGAAATCATCCTACTAATCAAATTTTGCGAAAAGATAGATCAAGAGCTACAAGAAGAAGTGTTAATTATTCTAAAAAATGGAGACATCTCCTTGCTATCCTTGATTGAGACTAAATTTTTTGAGGAAGCAACTGAAGATAAACATTGGGTGGCAGCCATGGAAGAAGAGCCTGATTAGATTCAGAAAAGTGAAACTTGGGAACTTGTCCCGAGGTCCAAGGACAAGAACACAATTGGTACAAAGTGAGTGTACAAAAATAATTTAAATGAAGATGGTAAAGTGGCGAGTCCAATAAGGTAAGACTTGTGTGTCGAGGTTATGCATAGGTTAACGATATTGACTATGAAGAAACTTTTGCTCATGTTGCACATTTAGAAGCTATTAGAATGTTCTTCACATTTGCTGCTTTTAAAGGTTTTAATTTTTTTTAAATGGATGTTTCTAAATGGTAATATGAATGAGGAAGTTTATATAGAGAGTCCGGATGGATTTGTTATATTAGAGAATCAAAACTATGCATGTTACAAGTGTGGTCGTTGTTGCACCAAAAGATCGACCTGTTAATGCCTGATACAACCACTAGACTTATAGAGTCCACAAGAGACGGTTAAGCCATGTCACAAACCTGAGTGTTGCGCTGCACAGTACAAGGAGACCAAGGACGCACACCTTGCAACAACCCCCCCCCCCCCCCCCCACAAACACAAGCGAGGGGTTTGAACCTATGATCAAGCTTTGATACCACTTCCACTTGTTACAAATGTGGTTGTTGTTGCACTAACAAATCAACCTGTTAATGCTCGATACAACCACTAGACTTATAGAATCCGTAGGAGGCGGTTAAGCCATGCCACAAACCCGAGCGTTGCACTACACAACACAAGGAGACCAAGGGTGCACCTTGCAACAATATGCAAGTTATAAAAGGCCCTCTATGGTCCTAAGAAAGCCTCATGTGCTTGGTATACTAGACTAGACAATTATTTGTAGCAACAAGGTTTCAGAAGATGGATAGAGGACAACAATCTATATGTTAAAGAAGATTGTTGTAGTTTATTATTGTGAAGAGATGTGTCAAGTTTTTGCTACTAATATGAAAAAGGAGTTTGAAATGTCCATGTTAGGTGAGTTGTCCTTCTTTCATGGTTTGAAAATTCATCAATAAGATAAAAGGCATTTTTATTTCTCAAACAAAGTATATCAGAGAGATGTTGAAAAGGTTTACAATGGATGATTGCAATCCCGTGAGAACTCAAATGGTGATAGGATGTAAGTTAAGTGAAAATGACGAGTCTCTAGATGCTCATCAAACTTTGTATAGGTCTATGATAGGAAGTTTATTATATGTTATAGCTACTAGACTTGACATTATGCAAGCAGTTCGTTACGTTGCTAGATTTTGAGCTACTCTTAGGGATACTCATGTTCACATAGTTAAGAGGATCTTCTAGTATCTTGATGGTACTGTGGATTATGGGTTACGATATCCTAAAGGTAATGATTTTATACTTATAGTTTATACAAATGTAGATTAGGGTGGTTCCTATTGATGATAGAAAAAGTGCAAGTGGGTGTGAATTCTTTCTAGGTGGTTGTCTTGTATCTTGGTTGAGAAAAAAACAAGCTTCTACTTCATTATCTATAGTTGAAGCGGAGTACATTGCAGTAGTGTCTTGTTGTACACAAGTTTTATGGATGAAGAAAACGTTGAAGAAAATTACGGTAGAGTATGACCATCCCATATCTATCTTTTGTGACAACACGAGTGTTATTATTATCTCTAAGAATTCAGTTATGTACTCTAGGGCTAAACATATTCCTATTAAGTATCATTTTCTAAGAGAACATGTTAGTAATTAGCAAGTTAAGTTGGAATATATTTCTACTATAAAGAAGATTTCAGATTTATTCTTTAATCCTCTACCAAAGGAAACTTTGAATTCTCAAGGGAGAAGTTGGGAGTGATTCACTCCATCTTTGATTTGTTGTTATGACTCAGAGGGAGTTTTTATTATCATATTCTATGCCCCATTTTAGTTATCCAGGTTGATATCAGTCATTGATGTCAAAGGGGGAGTAGTAAGTCAAGGGGAGCAACATAATTTCATAAACAGTTTTGGTTTCGAGTTGGTTGCAAATGGAGTTGCCATCAACGACAAAGGGGGGGTTTGTTGTAAATAGAATTGGAATGAAAGCTAGTCAAGTTATTAATTATTCATCAGTTACTTGGTTGTGTGATTGAGATACTTGGCTACTTAGTTGATTTACTTGGTTGTGTGCTTGACCTACTTGGCTACGTAATTGAGCTACTTGGTTGTGTTCTTGAGCTACTTGGTTGTATGCTCGAGCTAAATGGCTGCCTAATTGAGCTACTTGGGTATGTTCTTGAGCTTCTTGGGTGTATGCTTGAGCTAGTTGCTTGTCCACTTCACCTGCTTACCTGTCTACCTTCTTGTACCAAGTCAGGTTTTAAGGTTGACTCTTCAAATTAGTGGATAAAAATTAGTTTGTTTACCTTTTAATGGGTTGATGGTTTTTGCATATGGCAACAAAACTTAAATGTATTCAACAATGTCAGAATTTATTGATAGGCGATTCTTTTGGAAATAATTTCTTTATTTTTCGTTACTCCTTTCTTTGTGCAATGACAAGAGATTAAAAATAGTTGATGTGTAACATCTTTTGCATTTGGAGTGGCTTTACTCTGCCATTTTTGTAATGTCTTTCAACATTTTTGGACCAAACAAAAATTCCATTTAAAGAATACATGTTTTTGTATTTGAGATTCATAATTTCAGGTTATGGCGGCAAAAATAAGATTATTTTTTTTCTATCATTTTTTATATAGAAGACTTTTTGGAGAAGAACTGGTTGGTTGATAATATACGATTTATTTTGTCATTGCTATGATGACATACAATTCTTTTTATCACACCTTTGAGTTTATGATAAGAATGTATGGAGAGTTTATGCTGAGAATGTATGGAGGTGCTACTATGTAGCAGGTATGATATGAGTTTTATCGAAGACTCTACTCTATTTTAGTTTGTGGAATGATTCGCAGGTAATAATAGAGTCAAAGATTTTGAAAGAGTCTTTTTGGATGAAAAGTGAGCATGGCTATTGCATCAAAGTTGTGGAGTTATTTGTTCTTGATAAATAATGGACTTTACTGAGCCCTGGCTGCACATATTAAGTGCATGGCATGAAGATTAATTTGTGCAATTGTTGTTGTTGATTTCAATATGATATCTAGTATAAAAAGTTGAACAAAGTTGGTGCTTCAAGGAGAGTTGGTGCTCACTTATGTAATCAAAGTTGGTGATCTTAGTGAGTTGGTGTCCACTTGTGTATTTCTGAGTTGGTGGTCATTTGTTAATCGAAAGCTATTGATGTGTCATGGTTTTTTAACTAAAATGGTTTTTGGCATGAAATTTGGCATTTGCATGAAAGGGTTTTCCATGTGAAGTTTGGTGTTTGCATCTTGATGTTTACTCTCTACGTTTTATGTGGTTTCATGTATTTAAAAGTTTAAAATACTGATTCACCCCCTCTCAACATTTTTTGTGTGCTTTTCAATGATAATAATATGATTTATATTATTATTGATTTGATAATTAAAATAATATAATATTATATAATCTATTGAAATAATTTGAATGGTAGATTGTAAGAAAAATAATACCATTTATGACATATTTAATATTCCCATTGAAGGATTTTTTAGTTATTTCGCAAATGTATTGTGTTGTAGCATGTCAGTGGAGATATGAATTAGCAGCAATAAAAATCAGAAGAAGAAAAAATAAATACGTAAAAAACTCTACTAGAAAATACAAGTATATATTATCTATAAAGAGATTACAATACATTCAACCTCCTTCAATTTTACATCCAATCTAAAAGCATTTGTGTATCTATAAAACATCTCATAATGTCTCATCTCAAACCCTCAATATATAGACTCATGGAGGTCCAAAATACCACCATAAAATGTTAACGTGGGTCAAAACAAGGTTTCCAAATACCAGGATAAAAATACATATGAACTTTACATGCTAAACATAATCTTTTGCATGGCTCTTACACCCTCTTACATGTCATAAAATCCCTACAAAATATGAGGTGCTCTTACATGCATCGTGGGCTATCAATAACTTATACAAAGATCCATGTGTGTCATAAGCATGATAAATAATCCATCCAACATGATTCTCACATTCAAAATGATCTCCCCTTATTTTCAACCCTTACAATTGTCATAGAATCCATCCTAACATTATTAAAAATAGATTTTCCATATTCTACCACTAATTTGGGATCTTTTGATAACTAGTGGCCTATTTTTCAAGATGTCGACATGTGGTAAAAGTGTCAAATAAAAAATTCACATCCTTTTTTATGAAGCATAAATATTTAATAAATTAAATGTCAAAAGATTATGAGAAAAATGCATAATAGCAATAAATAAATAACTTAGTAATTACAAGATTGGCACACCTTAATTCCTAACATACTCCCATCCGTTGAATACCTTACAAGAGAAAAATAAATTGCACCATCATAAAATCAACTAAACATAAGAAAAAGGACTTGTTGCCTCCATAAAAAAAATCAACTTTTCTATGCTCACAAGTTTGGTAAAATAATCTGCAACATTAACCTAAATGTCAATCTTTTTTAAATCAATGTGTCCATTTGCAACTATTTTTTGAACAAAGTTATATTAAACATCCACATGCTTAATTTGAGTGTGATACATAAGATTCTAGGCTAAGTAAATTACACTCTAGCTATCACAACCAATCTGAATTTTCTCACAATTGAAACGAATACTTGCATATAATCTTTATAACCAAATTATCTCATTGAAAAATGGGTAACAATCATATACTTTTCTTTAATGGTGGATAAAACAACTATGGGTCACTTTTACTCATTCAACTCACAACTCCTCAAAATAGAGTAAACACATACCCACTAGTGGATTTTTTACTATCTAAGTCTCCTGCCCAATCAGCATCAACAAAACCTTGTCTGTCTAATATCTTATCCACACCACTAATACTAAAATATACCAAACAATAATTAGAAGTACCATTCAAATATCCTAACTTCCTCTTTGCATAATTTCAATGCTGTATATCAAGGTTAGACATAAGCTTGCTCAGTACTCCCATTGCTTGGGTGATATCTGACCTATTATGCACCATTGCATGTATTAAACTTCCTATAACACTAGCATATGACATGTTAGACATATCCTTTAAATCGTCCTCAGATTTGGGACACATATATAAAGTAAGATTTGTGTCAGTTGGTAAAGGAATTAAAAGTGTTTTGTATTATTACATGTAGAATTTGTGTAAAACAGTGATGACATACTTTGTTACAATCAAATATTTTTGTTATCTCAATCCCTTTTGATTTTCATTCCTAATATGTACCTTATTGCTCCTAGATCCTTCATCTTAAATACACCTAAAAGATGAGCTTTAAGGTCATTAATCATATTGTTGCATTACTAAAATATAATTTATCATCCAAATGCAAGGTAACAACCAATAATTGACCATGAATACATCTAATGCATACATAGTGATCTCGACTTCTCACAGTGTGATGAAAATGTGGGTACAAAATAAAAATGATCTAAAATGTACTAACAACTAAGCAACCACAAATAAATCAAACACCTCAAGGTCGAGATGCTAGAAAGGAAATAAATGAAGCTAAATTATCAAATAACCATTAAAAATGCAAACCCCATTCAGATTCCTTGATTTGATTATCCCGTCATTTGATGTGTGCTCATGATGTTACAGATGCTCAGTTTTGTTCCATGATATTCGATGCAAGATACAGATAATGATAAAATGTAAAATGGATGTGCGAAGGTGAGTGATGATTTCAGCATTAAGATGGTATGAGTGTGAAAAATTGGATGATTTGCTTAGAAATGAGAAGGTTTAAATAGAAATGGAATGAAAACGGGAGGATTTCAAAATGATACACTTATCCTCAAAGAGGACAAGTGGCAAGCCTCAAGGTGCCATGTGGAATGAGATTCCACACTTGTCCTCAAAGAGGACAAGCGGCTCAACGAGGAAGGAAAAGTGTCCTCAAGGAGGACAAATGCCAAGAAGAGGCATGACATGTGTCCTCGAAGACACATGTCCAATTTGGGAGATGGGCACCCAAAATTGGTTATAATTTCCTATATATTAGGAAATTAGGAATGTGCACACACATGTGAGGGGGGGGGGTTGGAAGGGATAAGGTTGGTTAGGTGGATAAGGTTAGTTAGAACCCATGGTTTAGGCTAGGAGTTGGGTTAGAGAGTTTAAGTTAGGAGGCACGTGACTCGGTTGACTTGTTTGAATTAATTAAATTCAAATAAAAGGAGGAAAGAGGTGACATGAACTACATAAAATAAATATATTATTTTATTTAGTAGAAGAAGCGTTTAAAGGAGGATATTAGTTAATTAGAAGATGTCTTCCACAAAATTTAATTTTCGTTATTAAGTCACAAGTCTTTGTAAAAATTCCCTTTATTTGCCTTAACAACTCGAATCTCGTCGCGACTTTTGTGTATTTCCCAATTTAATTGTCAACCTCTCACATTTACTAACTTGGTCGCAACCAACATGGTTTGAAAAGACTCACAAAGGTCGATGTCTCATAACAAGATCAAACTTTTGAATGTTTTTCGTTATAGTGCAAAGGTTATGAACCTACCCAACTCCCTGACATCCTCGTTTTGTCACTGGATTGGATATTTCATGAAGTTTTCAAGGAAGATCTTCAACTTCAAAGCTGGAGAAGTTATAAAGGATATGACCCAAGGTCGATGTAACAGACTGGTTGAGGTGGCAACATGAGTGTTGACGAAGGATAAGTCATAATTAATCGTCGTTGGGGATTAAATAAGGTTGTCAAGCCGATAAAAATAGCTGCCTCCTGTCGACTTTAACCTTTCTTGCCGCTATTCCATGCACAGTTCCCAGGGAACAAATCAAAGAAGATATTCACAAAGTACCGTCATCAATGGAAAATTAAGCAATTAAGGACACGTAAAGGTGGCGACATGTGTTGCAACACTTGATATTGTCATTCTTGTAGAACCAATTTAATGCACCACCTTTTGAAACTAGCTGAAGGGGTGTATGATATCATGAGTTGTCCCTATCATGATGGTTTTGCCTCATGATGACAAACTGCCATTTCAAAAACCAAACTTGAATTGGCCAGAAATTGAGTAGGAAGATATCATCCGACAATTACGGTCTTTTGCATGGAAAAAGCGCACCGACTTTAGTGAATATAGAAAAACTATCATCCTCTTAGGGAAAATCACAGAATATGCTAAGAACCACGAACAACACTTACAAGAAGAGCTCATTGCAGAGAGGAATCCTAGTAGTTAGTTTTTCAGCAATGACAAAGATGGTACTCAAAGGCAAAGGTCCCCTGATCCAACTAGATGTCGAATTTTTGCAGGATGGTCTTCTTCTCGACATGAGTGACCTCATCCAGGAAACCATACTAGATGAAGATTAATTTGCATAATTCCTTTTGATGTTGATTGAAGAAGAAATGATAGCGCATAGGATTGACCATCAAATTGCAGGACAAAATCCAGTGCCCGACGAAGAAGCTTAAATGTGGCATCTTTTGTAGTTTGAGATTTTGTGATGGGGTTCATGGAGTAATTTTGTTTGTTTGATAAAAGTCTTATTCGAAATAGTCATTTTCAAGACTGTTACTTTAAAAGAACCGTTTCTTGAAAATGGAATAGACTTTTAGTTATAAATAGATAGATAGTAGATGGAAAAAGGGGAAAGGAAAATACTTGAAAAGCATTTGTAAATTTTGAATAGTTAGCCATCTCTAAGGAGTTTTATATCTGTGTGTGAATTAATATATTAGAACTTTGTTTTCATTATATTCTTTCATGTTGGAAGTAAGCTTTGAATTATTGCAATTTCACTTGGTATTCATTTACTTGCTATGGTTAAATGTGAATAATGTAGCAACTTTAGGTCTTGCATGTTCCCTGTTCAATTTATTTACATTACATTTCCATATTTTCCACACAAGTAATTGTGTTGTGAGCATATTGTGTGTTGCTTACATTCTCGTTCAATAATTTGAATCTAAATTCCATCTTTCTACGTATGGGAAGTGTGTATCTTTTCCTTTCCTGCTATCTGATAAAAAGCATACTGCAAACTTAGGAGTAGATTTAGGAGGGTGTTGTACCTCTAAAATTCAGAGGAAGATTATTAACATAATTGGTGATCTCTCCAACTGTTAGTTTCTCATTTGTCTCTCATGTTGGGCACATTGAGTCATTATGTAATCATTTCTAGAAAGATAAATATCTTAACCAATATATTTTTGGCAACTCTGCAAGGGGAAAGTGAAAACTAAAGATTCTGGTTATCAACCTACGCATACTTGTTTTGGAAAACACTTGAAAGTGTCTTCTCGGGAAAGAAGGCTAGCTACTTTGTTTGTCTGAAAATCTAGAAAATGATCATGGACTAGGTTTAACTTAACAACTGATAGGTGTTTAAATAAATGAATACTAAAGCCGATCAAATACTTTCCTATCCTTGGAATGCTTACGAGGGAAGCATTAGTGAAACTAAAAGAGGTTCTATTAAAGATTACACTTTTGCATTACAATTGAGGAATGCATATAGGAGTGTGAGATTTTGCCAAGATCAAGAGCTCAATGAAAAGTACAAAATAGAGAGACAAAATATAGGACAAAAATAAACTGTATTCTCATCAATAGATAAATGATCAATAGATCAATAGTTGTTCATACAATGAATAAGATCCTGCATATATAGGCAAGGCAATATGGATATGTGACCACACAAACATGACATGTGGCTCAATAAGAAACAAGGGTAGGTAGGGATAAGTAGGGGTAGGTAGGAGAAACAATAAAATATTCCACATGAGGTGGATCACCCATCGAAGGTGAAATTATCACTCCACAATAAGTGGATATGATAAAGTAGTAACAAGATCACATCATAAAAGGTGGAAATTCTCCTACACACACTATCCTAATGTGACACAAACACCCAAGTGTCTCATACCCAAACTACTATGAAATGCATTATCCTAAGTAAACTTAAGTAAGGTGTAATAATATCCAACATGAATAAATAATTACACCAACAAGGAGATATTGTCAATTGAGCCATTTTGAAGAGGAAGCATATCAAGCTGCAGTCGAAAGATTAAAAGGACCAACCTCATGCAACTTCTCCACTTTTAGAGGACAACATTCTAAGGAATCATCAGCGTTGTGGAGTTATCATCAGTCTCAAAGAGAAGTTGTGCATCCAAACAGAAGCGAAAAATCCAGATCTTTTTCAACATGCATGCCAAGTGAGCTAAAGGAACTAGCATTCGACTCCCCTGAAGAAGAGAGGTCATCAGATGGATGTAGGAGGGTTTTCATTCCAAGTTGGTTCCTGGAAGGTTTTGATGGAGATTTTTGGTGTGGCATTGTAGATGATAAGGGTCACATAACAAAATTTGGATTAGAAGCATTCATCAACAACCCCGATACCACTAAAAAAGGTATGTATTTCCAATCATCTGAGTCTTTCGAAGGGAAAGATTTATCAAAAAATTAAATTCGGACATGTGAAAATGATTTAGTTGAATCTGTTGATGTAAATATATTGTGCCCTCAATCTATTTGTGTTTCCCAAGACAATTTTCTTTGTGCAAGAAAGGAAGAAGTTATTTCTAGGTTTGATTCTATATTGCTAGAGTGTGACTCCCAAATGTCACAATGGGCAACACGCACAAATTCTATTCTAGCTTTGGGTATGCGGAAAGAAAATTTCACTTATGATTCCTCTCTAGTATGTTTGACTGAAGTTATAAGGGATATGGCACCTGGAGAAGGTCCCACCATGGTATCCACAAAAAAGGGGCAATCAGAAGACTTGGGAATGAAAACTGATTAGGGCACATTTAATCCATTATACTGGCCCATACGGTTTTGCAAGAGTTCAAGAGTTAGGGATAATCCTCTTTTTGAATTATGTGATCCTCGGCTGATCGAAGAACATTTTTCTCTTTCTCCATATTATCTAAATGAACCTGAAAGATGTATTTTTGAGGATAGCTCTGATGATGAATTTGCTTTTGTACACCATCATGTGCAAATGGGAAGTAGTGATGTTCATTTCTCGAATCAAAATCCAAAGGCACTTGCTGATGACTATTTATTCATTAATGGAATCATCAACGACTCCTCAATTGGTGAAAATCCAAACATTCAACTATTACTCGATGAAAGTAGTAGATTTATGCTTGGTCATGTCTGTTCTGATAGCATCTTTGAATCAAGTTAGGAGAAATTTTGTCTAAATCAAAACATGCCAGCCATTTTTTTCCAAGAGGATGGCTTTCGATTAGCTTGAGCAAGTTGTGAAGGTATCATTGATTATGTTCGAGAAGTGTATCAGGAAGGATGGATGTTCGGACATGAATGCATGTACTGGAAATTTTTGTATATCATTAATCAGAGGTTTGGCACTAGAGCTGTCACCAAGTGTTGGGTCATTTTTCATCATATCATATGGTCACAACCCCCTGTTTCACACAGGTATATACTTTTCTCAACCTGTTAATGGTTTCGCTTGAAAATTTTTGTGCATCTCTAGGATAGGGCCCCATGGTTGTGTATATATTTAGGTGGTTTTGGTTTGTGGTTAGTTTATTTTCCCTGTGTCTTGTCTTTTATTGGGTCTGTTTGTTTTTGGTTTGTGCCTAGTTGTCCCTTCTCCCTCCTGCCAAGCATCACTCTTTCCTCTACTTTTCTTTGACTCTGTAGCCCAATCTTTATGCATTGTTCTTGCCCGAAGTTTTGAGGTTCTCTGTGTCATGCTAATCCTTGTCCCCATTCAGAGCCCATGTTATCCACAAAAAACAATTTTCGTTATTAAGTCACAAGTCTTTGCAAAAAATCACTTTATTTTCCTTAACAACCCAAACCTTGTAGCGACTTTTGTGTATTTCCTAACTTATTCACCAGCTTCTCACATTTACTAACTTGGTCATGAGGTTCTAATGTTTTGAAAGGGCCTTATCACCTGAAATGGTTTCAAAAGACTCACAAAGGTCGATGACTCATAACAAGATCAGACTTTTCAATATTTTTAGTTGTAGTGCAAAGGTTATGAACTTGCCCAACTCCCCGACATCCTCGTTTTGTCGTCAGATTGAATATTTCATGAAGTTTTCAAGGAACATCTCCAACTTTCAAGCTGGAGTAGTTATTGAGGATGTGACCCAAGGTTGATGCAACTGATTGGCTAAGGTGGCAACGTGAGTGTTGATGAAGGATAAGTCATAATTAATCATCGTCGGGGATCAAATAAGGTTGTCAAGTCGATAAAAAGAGTTGCCTCCTGTCATTATCGACTTTAACCTTTCTTGTTGCTATGCCACGTACAGTTCTCAGGAAACAAATCAAAGAAGATATTCATAAAGTACCGTCATTAATGGAAAATTAAGCAATTAAGGACACGTAAAGGTGGCGACATGCGTTGTAACACTTGATATTATCATTCTTGCATAACCAATTTAATGCGCCACCTTTTGAAACTAGTTGAAGGGGTGTACGCTATCATGAGTTGTCCCTGTCAAAATGGTTTTACCTTATGATGGTGAACTGCCATTTCACAACCTAGACTTGAATTGGCTAGAAATTGAGCAGGAAGATATCATTCGACAGTTACGATCTTTTGCATGGAAAAAGCACACTGACTTCAGTGAATATAGAAAAAATATCATCATGTTAGGGAAGATTGTGGAACAGGCTAAGAACCACAAAAAATGCTTACAAGAAGAGCTCATTGCAGAGAGGAATCCTGGTGGTTAGTTTTTTAGCAACTACAAAGATGATACTCAAAGGTGTGATAACTTTAAGAAATCCCCTCGTGCAAAAGTTTAAAATCCTGGTGAATCCAACATTATTTTTTGGGGGAAAATTTCATATTGATGGTGAATTTTTTTTTCAAATTAGGAAAACAAATTAATTTGTATTGACGATTTTTTTTAACGTATGAAAAATCTATAAAATCTTGGCAAATAATTCATTACTGTGGGGGAAAATATATTATGTATGAGGTGAATGTTTTGCGTTTAAAGTAAAAAAATATATAAGTGTATGGGCAAATTTTTTTACTGCAAATGAAAAATTATTTAATTGTAGTAGCAAATTTTATCTATCGTTTGAAAATTGTTTAATTTTATTGGCTAATCTTTCAATATTTATGCTAAAAAATACATTTCATTGGCGATTTCATTGTTATTTTCGTTATCTATTAATAGCCACTTTTCAAGAGTTGTGACTCGTCATGTGGGCCAATGCCAAATTTATGTAGCATCCATCAATTTATAATTTTAAATATATTATTTAAGACCATTAGATGATCGTAGATCAATGGATGAAGTTTTATTTCGGTCCAAATTTTTGAAGGAAACGTAGTTCTCCATAAAGTCTTTGGAATGGTTAGTAGGTTATGTGGATGGTCCATAATGTTGCATGGTCCTAATTGACATTTATTAATGTCTCGTCATTGACATTCTCTAACTGTGATCCACTCAGCACGCACGACTTCCAATTTGGTAATGCCACCGACAGTATCACCAATTTCGCACACTCATGCATTTATGGGAGAGACTTACAGAGAGATACGAAGGATTTAAAAAAATTTAAAGCACAAAGGAATTAAAAGGGTTAGAGAAGAAATTGCATGATGGTATCGATAAGCGTGACCAGATCGATAATGTTGCACAGTCCTAATCAACATTTATTAATGTCTTGTCATTGACATTCTCTAACTGCGATCCACTTAGCACGCACGACTTCCAATTTGGTAGTGGCATCAATGATATTACCAATTTCACACACTCGTGCATTTGTGGAAAAGATTTATAGAGAGATACGAAAGATTTAAAGAACATTAAAACACAAAGGAATTAAGAGGGTTAGAGAAGGAATCACTATTTATAGACGATCTATGCTTCTTTCTTCTTCAATTTGCCTTTGAAATTCTGCCTCTGGTTTAGGTCTTTATGTTGTATAATTTGATATTCATATTTCTGAAGATGGACACTTTATCCTGTTGAGAAGCACATCTGAGGAGGACCAGAAGGCCTTTTTAGGCTTGGTCAAAGACATAACCCTCGCATCAGTTTGTAAGGAGATTGGGGTTTTTACAAACGAGGCTGCGAGGCTGGTGTTGGGCAAAGAGTTTTTGCAAAATGTTGATAGATACCAAGTTAACACAGACATTACGTCATGGTTTTCGACATCTCTTCTGGACCTCGAAGGAGACAAGGTGGATATGCTGATGCTATTAAGGAAGATCTTCAAAGAAGAATTCCTGGGGGACGAAGTTCAAGTTGTCGTATTTGCATAAATAGGGGTGGGCATACCTTGGGCAAGTGATTTACACAAGCTTCTCCACACAAGCTGAAATGTGGCCAAGCAACCTTTCATTTTGAACCTGAATGTTGAGCAGTTGACACAACATAAGAAATGGACGTAGATTGGTAGGGATTTACTCCAGAAATGGTTTCTCTTGGATAAATTTCTAGACTACGGATGGCTCGATGAATTCTCAGAGCTTATCCTCTCTGGAGAATTCTACTTAGACGGAGGGGAAGATCCTTAGGGTTACCCATGAAGGGTTTCAGTTTTTTGTTTTGTTTTTTGGATACCATCATACTACTGGTCCACTACGAGTGCCCTAGTAGTTTTTTTTTTTTGGCTAGTTCCTCGTAACCTCCCTCATTTTGGCTTTAAAGTTTTGGAGGGACTATAACAGTCAACTATTGTAAATTTGCGGAACATATAAATGAAATTTTTGCAACTTCGAGTTTGTTTCAGTTTGCCTTTTATGGATTTAAAAAATTCTTTCAATCTCATTCTTTTGCACTTAGCAGATTCCAGTTTGTGAGTGAAATGGCCAAAATTGTGTCACTGTGTGTAATAATTTATTGGCAGAATTAAAATTACAATGTAGTACCGAGTTAATAATTTGTGAATCTGAAAATGAACCAAACAAATGTATGTGTGTGATTTTTTGAATCGTTAACAAAATAAAATTACAATATAGTAGCAAGCACTCGATTAATAATTAAGAGTTAGTTGAGTAGAGTAATAATTTCATAAAAGAAATACATGATGACTAGCAAATACGATGGTTGGGAAAAGTAGAAGTGAAAATGGATATGCCCATTCTTCTAAGGGCCACGAAAGGCAAATGGCTTTCATTGGCATGATTACAGACAAGAGGCTAGTCTCAACTCTAAGAACAAACCATCATCTTGTCCTACATGCAATCAAGATGATTCTGGGAGAAGAATTTCTTCAAGCCTACTATAGGTATTGGGTAGGCTTGAAGATTTTTTTCCTAGGCTAGATGAGGAGCTGAGAGCCTTCATGGCCAGGGCATGGTCCAATGGTGTATATTATTTATTTTAATTAATTATCAAAATAGACTATGATTGAAAATGTTTTATAATTTATAAAACATTATAAACCGTAACCTTAATCAATATATTATTTTATAATCTTTCACATTTTTAAAATACTTAATAATTACATTGAATAAGAAAAATGAATAAAATTTGATGAACGTTGGATCAAGATGATCGTAGATTGATGACATGAGCTCCATTTCAAGCTGAAGTTGTGAGGGTTAAAATTTTTTGCAACCGTCCTTCAAAAAAGTGACAAGTCTAATCAGAAGATTTGATGTTATCTATAGCAAATTGGCAGAGGTTATCCCTAGGTTCTAGAAATGGATTGGTGTATGGCCCATATTTTTTGGAGGAAGATCGAGATGGTGGGAAGATCCTATATAGCAAGATATTGGCGACGATCTTTCCATAGAAAGAAAATGGTAGAGTTTTTTGGAATCAAGTGTGCATGTAAGGAAGAGGAGGGGTGGGCCGAGTCATCGAAGGAGCATATTAATCGGTTGTTCAACAGATCTAATGACAGAGAAAAAGAGATAGTGGTTATCATTTGGGACCCTGATTTTTGGAGCGGAGATTATGTGCATGACAGACTGGTAATGGAAAAACTATTTGAACCAATCATGTAGGTTTTGGGCTACCTGATCTCTGCCAACAAGATTGTCTGGAGGATGGTGAGAGAAGACCTCATGCAGGAGATTATGACTGCACTAGACTGCATAGAGGTGTCTCCAGAATCGAGCTGTGTGATGGGGTATTTCTAGTTGAATGTAGAGGGGAAGAAGAAGAAGATGAGGAAGGCCTAGAGTTTGTTCAAAGTTGGGATAATGAAGGAATGCAACATGGGTAAATTTGCAGATTACATGAAGGAGAATGTTGATGTTATGGCATAAGAGATAGTTGATAGGGTGATAGAGATTGGGAATGGGATTGCTTACCTGTATAACTGAGATCTTTCAGTCTTCTATGTAATGTTTTCTCTATTTATTAATAAAAGGGTACTGCCCCCTAGGCAGAACTTGTTTAAAAATAAAAAAATACAAAATAATAATTTTTAAAATTTTAATTTTATAATTATTAATTAAATGGAAAATTTAGTCCTAATTATTATTAATTATTATATTCTCAAAAGAATTATAACTATGAAAAGAATTAGGAATATAGTAAGATTATACTTAGAATTATTAAAAAATTTAAATAAATAAATAATTTAAACATTACTAATAAATATTACTAAAAAGTCCAAGGGCTTGAGCTTAACTGGTTAAAACACTGGGTTCTCACTGTGGAGACCCAAGTTCAATTCCCAATAGGGACATCTGAAGTGGAATTCTAAGTTGTGACTCTTGGCCTTCCATAGGATGGGGAAGGTCTTGGGGTCAATCTAATCAAACATAATAATAATAATAATAATAATAATAATAATAATAATAATAATTCAAAGATATGTAATGGGGATGGGGCCCCCTACTGTGTCCCCATTGGTTCATAGCTCCAGTCAAAAGCTATTCAGGCTTTGGCCAATTACCGATCAAAATAAATAAATAAAAATAAATAAATAAATATATATATATATATATATATATATATATATAACTAAAATATGAATAATAGATATAACAATATTAGGGTTTGTGAGAATTTGCCAAGATCTAGAGGCAATGGAAAGCACAAATAAGAGAGAACAAAATAGATAATAGGAATAAACTGTATTCTATCAAGATGCAAAATATGATCAACTGGATCATTACAAGATGTTCAATGAATGCCCATACAAACAATGTAGATGACCTTGCTTATATAGGCAAGGCTATATGGATATGTGAGCACACAAACATGACATGTGGCTCAATAAGAAAAAAGGGTAGGTAGGAAATCGGTGTGGTAGGTAGGAGAAACAATATAATATTCCACGTGAGGTGGAATGTAACAACAACATAAGATCAACACCATAAAAGGTAGAAATTCTCCTACACACACTATCCCAATGTGGCACAAACACCCAAGTGTCTCATACCCAAACTACTATTAAATTCATGTACCTAAGTAAAATTAAGTAAAGTGTAATAATATCCATGATGAATAATTATTTACACCAACAGGGTTCAATTTTCTTAGATCTTTTTTATCTAATATACTAGTTGCACTTGTAATTACTATAAATCAAAATTGAAGCCAACATCACTTAGAAAAAAATACAATCTTTCAATAATCAATTTGACTCTAATTATGTCGAGAGGCATCTACAATGACATCAAAATGTCCATAAACAAAAAGCCATTTTTGAAACAATTTGACATTCAAATGACAGGTAAATGCATGATTTATGCCATGTTTAAGCTTTTGTGGAGGTGTTATTTTATTTCTCCAAATAAATTAGAACCCTTGCCACTCGTCTCCAACTAGATTCACAACTTTTTGCATGTAGGACTTTAATGGATTTGTATTCTTGGTGTTTAGCATTTTAGAACATTTATTTTACATACGATTCTCTTCTATTATAAGATATCTCTCAACATATTTTACATGTATTTTTTAAACATAGGTATACTAGTTATGCCGAGAGGCATCTACAATAACATCAAAGTGTCCATAAACACAAATTCAATTTTGAAACAATTTGACATGCAAATGACAGGTAAATGCATGAAATACGCAATCTTTTGGTTTTTATGGAGGTGTTATTTTATTACTCCAAATAAAATAGAACCCTCGCCAATTGTCTCCAAGTTCCAACTATATGAAACCGTTACATTAAAATGACAGTGGAAGAGTGCCATAATATTTAAAAGGGAACAATCAATAAAATTATTATCCATATTTTTGAAACTCTTATATACTACTAATATTGTTGCAATCATCAGATTCCCTTCTATTATAAGATATCTCTCGACATAATTTACCTATATTTGTAGATATGTTAGTTATTGTATACTATACCTTTCAACTACTATGTCATAGCTCATTGATATAAAAAATACTATTAGATTTATTATTTGTATCATTTGAAATGGCCAGAAATTGAGGAGGAAGATATCATCCGACAGTTAAGGTCTTTTGCATGGAAAAAGCACACCGACTTCAATGAATATGGAAAAACTATCATCTTGCTATGGAAAATGGTGGAACAGGTTAAGAACTACAAACAATGCTTACAAGAAGACCTCACTATAGAGAGAAATCATGGTAGTTAGTTTTTCAACAACGACAAAGATGGTACTCAAAGGCAAGGTCCCCTGATCCAACTAGATGTCAATTTTTTGCAAGATGGTCTTCTTCTCGACATGAGCGACCTCATCCAGGCAACCATACTTGATGAAGATAAATTTATAGAAGTCCTTTTGGTGCTGATTGAAGAAGAAATGATAGCGCATAGGATTGACCGTCAAATTACAGGACAAAATCTAGTGCCCGATGAAGAAGATTAAATGTGGTATCTTTTATAGTTTGAGATTTTGTGATGGGGTTCATGGAGTAATTTTGTTTGTTTGATAAAAGTCTTGTTCGAAATGGTCATTTTCAAGACCGTTACTTTAAAAGAACCATTTCTTGAAAACGGAACAAACTTTTAGTTATAAATAGATAGATAGTAGATGGAAAAAGGGGGAAAGGAAAATACTTGAAAAGTATTGTTACATTTTGAATAGTTAGCCATCTCTAAGGAGTTTTATATATGTTTGTGAATTAATATATCATAACTTTTTTTCACTATATTCTTTCATGTTGGAAGTAAGCTTTGAATTATTGCAATTTCACTTGGTATTCATTTACTTGCTATGGTTAAATGTGAATAATGTAGCAACTTCGGGTCTTGCATGTTCCCTGTGTAATTTATTTACATTACATTTCCATATTTTTCATGCAACTATTTGTGTTGTGAGTAGACTGTGTGTTTCTTGCATTCTCGTTCAATAATTTGAATCTAAATTTCATCTTTCTGCATATGGGAAGTGTGTATTGGTAAAAAGCATACTGCAAACTTAGGAGTAGATTTAGGAGGGAGTTGTACCTCTAAAATTCAGAGGAAGATTGTCAACTTAATTAATGACCTCTCCAACTATTAGTTTCTCGTTTGTCTTTCATGCTGGGCACATTTAGTCATTATGTAATCATTTCTACAAAGACAAATCTGTTAACCAACTGAAGATTAATTAATTAATAGGCTACAGGACATGGCTTTATTAATTAAAAAAAATTACCTAGAGGGGACAAGATGCTACATATAATTTAATAATATGGATTATTTTAATTAATGTTGGAGACTAGGGGAATTAAATTTGATTAAATCAATTAATCAAATTTAAATGTGTACACTCACAAAACCCATTTTTTACATAAAAGAATCAAATTTTTGATACCACATTGGAGGTGATTATTTCAAACCATAAAGAGTTTGTTAAATAACCTACAAACCAAAACTTATTTATTTTTAAACTAAAACCCTTTAGGTGGTTACATATAAATTTTCTATCTTAGATCTTCATGCAAAAATATAATCTTAGCATCCATTTGTTCAATTTCAAAATCATAGGCAGTGATTTTTCTTTTCATTCTTCTATGTATTCAACTTCTTCTATAATCTCTAAGTCTTCTTCTTTGAAACTTTTACTTGAACCCTATTTTCCTTCTCCATCCTTAAATCCATCATTCTATTATGTTTGTGTGAATATTCATGTTGTAAATCAAAATGCACTATCCTTTTTCTTTTTGCTTATTTTGAGTATACAAGATAAAAAATAATTCTAAGTTTCCTGAAAATTAATCTCTAGAATAGAAAAAGTTTATGGTTAAAGGATTCCGAAAGCTTATATTATTTAACACTCTCACCATGTCCAATGAAGTGTATTTTTGTGCTTTTAGTAGAATGGTTTTTTTTAGGCACATGAACAAAAGTTCCATAGCCCAAAACTCTTAAATGTGATTTAAACAATATATTCTTTTACCTATTCACACTTCATAAGGTGTTGAAACAAGAGCCTTATGAGGAGATTTATTTTTCAAGCAACAAATGATACTCGTGGCTTCTACCCAAAAGTTTTTTCCTAACCACACATCACTCAACATCATAATATTTTGGTACATCCTTTTTACAACACTATTTTTTTATGATGTTACAGATCTATTTTTTGTCTTATGATACTAGCATGCTTGTAAAATTCATCGAATTTCTTAGAGAAATATTTTTTTTAGTAAGTAAATAGCTAGATAGGCCAACACCTATATTGATAAAAGAGATTTTTACATCCTCCAGAGGTGTCTATATACTGTTTCCTTCGTCCAAAAGGTTGGGTTAGCTCCAACACCAAAATAGAGTAAACAAAAAAGGCCAATAACTGACACCTACCTGAAAACCTGCTCTGGCCAGGGGTACAAAATCTAGGCAAAGAGATAGTCATCCCAACAATATTATACTACTACTATATTGACTAAACTACAAACAAAAACTTATAAAAAACTCATGATATTGACAGAAAAACAAAAAACCTTAAGTAGAGAAACACCATTAGTCTCTTTTCGAGGGGCTTGAGATACTCCCATAAACCATTTGAGCAGTAAGGTCTTGCGCTACAATTGGGCAGTCTCTCCTGTAGTCCACATGAGCCTCCCCGACCGCCATTTGCTCCACCAGCCTCATGTCATTCAAAATCCACAGTTGCCCTCTTCCAAGCCCCCATAAATTCCCTTCAACAACTACACCATTTTCGTCCACTCTGATATCTCATCTGCCCTGCAGGCCTTCCTCCCTCACATACTTCCCCAAATCATACCCTTCTGGCCTTGCCCGACTACTTGTCACAAATAGAATGAAAGACACATTTCTATTCCTCTCAGCGTGGCCTTGATTATATTTATCCCACTCCATAGTCTGAATAATGCAAAACTTCCTCACCTCCCTCCCAGCATCTCGAGCCATGTAGTATTGATGAGACAACAAAATGTGATTCTGGTCGTCAATTTTATCTAGAACTGCATCAATTTCCTCCAGAAAGGAATGTTGGAAGATCATCTGGAAAACCTTCTTTGTTATGGGTTTCCAAACTCCCAACTGAATGCATGTTACCAGAAACAAAGTCAGAATGCTCGTGTTCACCCTGTACTTGTGAGTTGCCCTCAAAAACTTCATGCCCAAAACCTTCCTAACTGCATTCAAAATCAGAGGGTGTTTTGATCCCAAAACCATTAGGAGACGCTTCTCTGTAATCTCCCCAAGAAAGGCCATTTGTTGCTTGGTTGATTCCAGAAGAACGAGGGTATCCATGGCTACGACTTCCAAATTACTGAAAAGTTGGGAACTATAAAATGACATTGCCAAATATATAACTCCCTCCTCTGAAAAAAGTCTGCAAATCAGAGTGATTGTCTATCATAATGATATCATCCCCCAACTCATACTTGAATTAAATCCCAAGAGAGGCCTTTACTGCCATAATTCCTTAGTTACGACATGGAGGCTTAAATCGTCGCAATCTAGCAGTCATACCGATTCCAATACAAACCAAACATTTAGTTGATTTTTTGAATTAATTAGTTCGTCACTTGGTTAAAGGTTCAGACATGACACATGTATATTGTGTCCTCCCTTGTCACATCCACACATGCCAACTTCCTTGGAAATTGTCCCATCGAACTACCTCCCGTACTCATGATCTTTTCAACATCCGACTGTTGTCATATCCAAATCATTGTTCAGAGTGGAGAGAATTGATGATGGTTTTATGCTCTGCCACCTGCTTAGCTAGGTCATCTGCCAGCCCATTGCCCTCTCAATAAATATGACATATTTTAAATTCTTCAAAACTTTTGAGTGCTTTCATTATTGGAGTAAGCCATCTCTCAAGCTGCCAACTCACCACCCATTGATTCCTGATTGCATTTATTGTCAAAAGAGAATCCTCTTCTAGGTAGATTTTTCCAGCCCCCAATCTCCTACCAAGCTCAACCCCTTTTAAGGCTACTCTGAATTTTGCTACGTTGTTCATTGTCTTCCCAATGTATTAAGCCAATTTTACGACAATGAGACCTTAGTCATCTCTAGCTATACAGACAACACTTACATGTCTTGGATTACCCAAGGAAGCTCCGTCAAAGTTTATCTTTATCCATCCCTTCTCCAGATCTTGCCTACATACAGATTTGCACTTATCTGAAACATTTGATTGAGCCAAATCACAATCCATAGGAACCATCAAGCCTAAATATTTCTTCATCAACTCATTGTGTCAATTTGTAAATACATTAGAGATTCTTATATGTCTTTTAACTGCTTCCTTTACCAACTCCACAATTGTTGCTTCCATTTTTGACACGATAATTTCCCTAGCCATTGCCTGGTCCCTGAAGACCCTTCTGTTCCTCTCCTTCCAGAGTTCTCATATCAATGTGGAAGGGAGAACTGACCAGATGCAACTAAACATTCCTTTAGGCATCTGTTCATCCCAACAATAAGAATAATAACTCTAGTTGAAGTCTCAACTCGAAGTTTGGACATTCATTTCGTAAAGTCATTATTTTCATAGCTAGTGTTCATTTGATTGTCAACCCAGGGACGTAATACTTGAAATGGGTCTGCACTATATATGCACTAAGTTCCTGCAACAACTATTCTGCATTACTGCAGCAACTAACATTATGCGGAAAAGATAATCAAGAATTGAAACTATAGGAAGGATACATGAAAACTTCTACATAAACTAATAAAAGCAATATTGGATGAATTCAATGCTAATAAACATAAATTACTTTGTTCTGGCTTGGCTGTAGGAACAATTAGTGGATCTGTTTCCAATGACTACAGGAACAGTTAATCCAAGAATGTCTATTGCGGCTAAGGAAGAAAACTAATTTTAACGAATGCACAGGAACACTCACCAACTGGGCCCCCTTGGATGAGTGATACCAAGCTTCCCGAAAACAACTCTAAAAGATCAGAATAACATAATTTTATTCATCATTCTTTGAAAGTCATTACATGATTCAATATGAAAAGAAACTCAAAAATGCTTATGAAAAATCCTCTACTCTATTCTTCTTTCTTTTTATCTAACCTCTGAGAAGAAGAAGAGCTTATTATTAAAAATAAATCATCTACAATAGACAACACAAATCATGCCGAAAAGAGGACGCAGATGATTGACCGAGAAAGGAGATAGCTAGAGTTATGCTACAGGAAACGCGGATCTGAACCAAACCATAGTCATAACATATTGTGGCGGTATTTACAACTTCAATGTCCACTTAAGTTAGGCATTGGTAGTATTGCTTGATTGCTCCTCTTATGTCATCCCTTATGCTTGCTCAGCATTTTTATAGTTTGATCTTCAGTCATCTCTTGAGTATCCTTCCCTTTAACAGGCGCAATAGGCGAACATCCACCGCAACATCATTTATTCCCTACACTACAAAATAAATAACATACAAGAACATACATATGCATTTTATTTAATCAAGACATCTATTAATTTCACATATGATATTGCCCTAAATAATCCGCATGGCAACAAGAATAAATCACATGGCTGCAAGAATAAATGGCATGGCTGTAGGAATAAACTGGCAAAGATAAAAAATGATTTAATAGGTTCAGGCTTAACATATGGAATACATATATAAACTTCCAATACATCACTACTACTATGCAAACCAAAAGATGACAAAAACTCAAGAGTTATGAGGATAGAAATATGACAATGTCTCAACTCATCATGCCCCCCAACTTTAAGAGCTCACTGATCCTATAGCAAAAGGAAAATTTCTGACTCTTGCACTAATTCTCATATCACCAATGGTTCCTTGACCTGTTCCTCCTGAAGCTAAATTCTAGTAAAATCCTTTCATCTTTTCCAGCCTAGACCATCTAGCTGATTCTTCTATAACTGCATTATAGGGCCGATCTGTAGGCTTACATACCAATAGTGGCCACATAAAAATAGGAGGTTGAAAAATCAGTGGTTACCAGTTATTGGCCTTCTCTCTGCCTAGTTGTATATATTTGGGGGCTCTTTGCACAACTACCTAAAAATTCTGTAGTGAATGAGGTTCTCCCCACTTCAATTCTTCTGGTAAGTTATTCCAGCACCTAGTTAACCCATCTATTGTAGTTGCACTGTCAGTCTGAACTAAATGCTCATATGTCTAGTATATTTCCTCTCTCATTGGAAGCAATAGTTTCCTAATATCATCTCTTACCAGTAATCTCTGCCATTCATAATAAAGAGCTTTTGGTTCTTTTGCTTCTTTCCTTAATGGCAATGGACAATCAAATTCAAAGTCTTTGTATGCTCTGGCTTGTGCTCTCATGTTGATCTCATTTTGAATCCATGACGTTAAATCTTTTATATGGATATCTCCAATATATAACAAAGAATTCCACTCACTGTCTGAAGGTACGACATAGTTATGTAGATAAAATTCACATAACAAATTCTTCACAGCTATTGGAGAAGTCTAGTAAGCATAATAAAATTCATTAGGGGTTTCTAAAGAGGGGCTAAGGTCCCCGACAATGTGGTTCAATTTGAAATTTAAATACCACTCCTTTAAATGCAAATCATAAACCCTTGGAGGTGCCCTACATTGCATCAATTTGGGGACCATACTAACGATTGTTTCAACCTTAACTTCTAATTCCTCAGTTTTGTTATCCCTCTTTTCAATTTCTCTTTGTTGTTTGTCAATAACCCCTTGCAATCTAGCCCTCTCTATTTCTCATTGTCTATAAAATATTAAAGCAATAGATAAACTGCTTAGGGTTGATGGAGGTCTAATAGGTGTAACCTTAGGCCGTGGAATTTCTTCAATAAGTTCCTCAAGCTTCTGTGGAATCTCTCCAACAGTTTCCTCAAGCTGCTGTGGAATTTCTCCAACAGTTTCCTCAAGCTGCTGTGGAATTTCTCCAACAGTTTCCTCAAGCTGCTGTGGATTTTCTCCAACAGTTTCCTCAAGCTGTTGTGTCACAAAAGCAAGTTTTGACAGTCTATCTTCATCACCTTCTTCCTGGATTTCAACTTATGTAGGGCTCCCCTCTTCTGATGTTTCTACTACAATAACCTCTATCGGATCACCTGCTAGACGAGCCTTCTCGGTTCTACTCTATGTTCTTCTCACATAAACCTTTGGAGTGGCTATAGGAATGGTTTCTACCTGTGGTCCTGCTGCAGGAGTTTTTCTTTTTGACCTACGCCTTTAGGCTACAGGAGAAATTTGAGTTGCATGCGACTAAACCACATGTTCTTCATCTGTTTCATTTATTTCCAATCTCTTCCCTTTTGTCTTAGCAATTGGTGAATCTCTTTGAAGAGAAGCGGCGGGTTGATCCACATTTGCCTCAACCATCTCTTCTTCCACAATAACCACAGCTCCTTCGGCAACGAGCAAATCATCCTCTGCAACAACTACAGGAGAAGAGGGTTCTGCAATATTTTATTCTTCAACTGGTGGATCCTCTGCAATAGGAGCATCTTCAACAGGATCATCTTCAACCCTAAATTGCAATATGTCCTCAAATACCCCCCATTTCATTTGTGAAACATCTCTAAGAGAATGTTCTACAAGCAATTTAACCAAACCATGATGGCTGACGGAACGATTTTCATTCTTCTGCGTTTCTTTAGCACTTGTAGAAATGAGGTGGTATAGAAAATTAGGGACATTCATCCTCCGACCATGTCGTGAATGACTAATTAATTTAAAATGTGGTGAATATAGATTTGAATATCTCCCTTCGCAAGTAATGTATTACATGACATATAAAGTTACCTAAGGCCACTTTGTTGGTAGGGAAACCCTCCTAGTTCCTTGTTTGTCCACCGTTAGAGGTCCATCTGTGGGAAGTGTAAACTCTGCCCTGGCACTCCTTGTGTCTTTTGATTCTGGAAACAATTCTCCTTCCTGCGGCAACCTTGTTACTTCAGCTATCCGCTACTCCGTAGCAATTACCCTTAAACCTTTAACTGTAGCTTCTCCTTCATTGAAGGAATGCATAAACTCTGCAACAATTTCTTCATTAAAATCTTTGATATTCAAAAAGTAATCAAGCCAGCCATGGTGTGTAAAATAATGCTCACAAAGAGCATCCTGTAGCAACACATCATGGACTATTGGCTCATGGCGGATTGAATCTCCACCCATTTCTTATTATGTTAGTATAGAACACTTTGCAGCTGAGAAACAGAGAACCAAAATATCCGACAGACTTGCAAAATTGAAAATTCCATACATATTTCCAAATTGGCGGCAGGATTTTATTACTTCCTTGCGTGAAAGAATATCTTGTTAAAACAATGATGGCAAGCGATCAATTCCAAGTACCGAAAAGGATGAATAATTACTAACTTTGAAAACCGAACCATAAAACACCCCCCCAACTTAACCTAGCACGTGTCCGCACAAGCTGACAAGATTTAGGGGAGTGTACGTGGATTTAGGAAGGTATAATCATAATGAAATCATAAATGCGTAATTAAAATAAAATACAATATGTACATACCTGCAATCGTACTAACATGATGGCGAAATGAAGTGAAATGACATATTAGAAAATGGGATGGAATGACGTGGATGAAATTTTATTTATGGAGAAGAATATTCCCATAAGACATGGAAATATTTATGATGAAGCGACAAGCATGTTCACTGTAGTGGCTGTAGGAACTTTACCTTCATTACTTTGCTCAATTGCAGTAGGAGCCTGATCAGTTGCTATAGGAACCTTATCAGTTGCTGCAGGAACCTGTGTTTCATCCTTTTGGGCAAATTGCTGCAGGAACTCCTCTTTAGTGGCTGACTTATGATACATACACAATCGGTGACCATTCACCAAAAGCTTAAACTGAACATGGTCAATTGTGGTCAAACTAACAACTCCATTATTGAAAACTTCTTCTCTCTCATATGGACCAAACCATCCGGTTTGCAGCTTTCCCATAGTATCTTTATATTTGGAGTCATACAATAGTGCCCAGTCACTGGCTTTGAACTTCTTCTCTTTGATATATTTATCATGCCACTTTGCTCTCTGATTTTGGATCAGTTCTGTCTGTTGGACAACTATTTTCCTCCATTCATCTAGAGCATTCAATTATTGAATACGTTCCTTTTGTCCTTCAGATAGTGTCATATTCAATTGCAAAGTTGTCCTCGAAGTTTTATGCTCAAATTCAATATGCGTCATTGATGCTTTTCCATAAACCATCTCAAAAGGTGTAAAACCAATTGGTGTTTTCCAAGTTGTTATGTATGCCCAAATTGCTTCTGAAAGCCTATGAGACCAATATTTTTTATGAACAGATACTGTTTTAGTAAGAATAGCCTCAAGCTCTCTATTTGTAATCTCTACCTGTCCATTAGCTCGTGGATGATATGGAGTATATTTCCTGTGCCTTATATTGTATTCATTGACCAAAGCTGCAATCAATGTTGAAGTAAATTGTAGGCCCTGATCTGAGATAATTTCTCTTGGTACTCCATATCTTGTAAATATATCTTCATAAAGAAACTCAACCACCTTATTATCTCTTGCATGTGTCATAGCATGAGCTTCCACCCATTTTGTTACATAATCTATACATACCAAAATGTAGGATTTGCCATTAGAAGGTGGATCAATTGGGCCAACATAATCTAATCTGCATTTATCAAATGGTGCAACTGATATTTATGGATATAATGGCATCTCATCAAATTTAGTAGGTCTTCCCATACGCTAGCATCTGTCACATTTTCTTGTATATTGTGTTGCATCCTTGTGTAATGTGGGCCAATAGTACCCTATATTTAATATTTTAAGTGTTGTTCTTTTGGTAGCAAAATGTCCTCCACATGGCTCATCATGACATGCATGCAGGATATCATATGTTTCGATCTTCCCTTCCACATCTTCTCATGACTTGGTCAGGCCCAGTATAAAACAAACAATCAGAAATCCATGAGAAGTTAAAACTTTTTTCTACTAACAACCTTCTTTCTTTAGGAGAGAAATGAATTGGCATTTTAGCAACAGCTAAATAGTTGGCAATATCAGCATACCAAGGTATGTGAGCTTGTATAAGGAATAAATGTTCATCTGGGAAAGCATCATCTATTGCTGTAGAATCTTCTTGTAACTGAAGTCTTGAAAGATAGTCTGCAACCACATTAGACTTCCCTGGTTTATCAACAACTGTGATATCAAATTCCTGCATCAACAATAACCAGTGAGATAATCTACCAGTAATTGAAGGCTTATTCATAAGATATCTGATTGCGGTATGATCTGTATGCACAAATATGGGATATCCTGTGATATAGTGCCTGAATTTGTTGAGTGCATATATAACAACTAACATTTCCTTTTCAGTTACTGTGTAATTCAACTCAAGTCCCTGTAAGTTCTTCCTAATATAATATATTGCACTTTCCAATTTGTCAATCTTCTGTCCCAATACTGCTCGTATTGCATAATCAGATGCATCTGTATGAATTTGAAAAGGTAAAGACCAATTTGGACCTTTGAGAACTGGTGCTTGGGTCAAGACATTCTTAAGCTTTAAGAAAGCTTCATTGCATGCAGAGGTCCATTTAAATTCCATATCCTTGGTAAGAAGTGAATATAAGAGACTTGCAATTTTGCTGAAATCTTTGATAAACCTTCTATAGTATCCAGCATGACCAAGGAAACTTCTTACATCTTTTTGCTTCACAGGGACATTGATATGCTGAATGACTTCAATATTTGTTGGGTCCACCTGTATTCCTTTTATAGAGATATGATGACCAAGGACTATTCCTTCCTGCATCATGATGAAGAATTTCTCACTATTTAATGACAAACTATAGTCCTCACATCGCTGCAAAACGTTTTTCAGGTTCTGCAATGCTTGTTCACATTTTAAACCATAAGTTGTAAAGTCATCCATATAGATTTCCATGATGTCTTGAGAAATACTAGAAAAGATACTGATCACTACCCTTTGAAAAGTGGCTAGACCATTACACAACCCAAAAGGAAGAATAGAATATGCATATGTGCCCCAAGGACAAGTAAATGTTGTCTTTTCTTGATCCTCCGAGGCTATTTGAATCTGATTGTAACCACTGAATCCATCAAGAAATGAAAAATATCTTTTACCAGCCAAAGAATCCAATACCTGACCCATAAATGGTAATAGAAAATGATCTTTTCTTGTTGCTAAGTTCAAGGCTCTATAATCAACACATACCCTCCACTTTCCTCCTTTCTTAGGGACTATTACCAAAGGTGATACCCATTGGCTATCAGAGATAGGATAGATAAACCCGACCTTTAACAACTTTTAACTATTTCTTTTAATGTAGGATTGATTCTTCTTTGCGGCTGTCTGAGTGGGCAACATTCTTCTTTTATATAGATACGGTGGGTGCAAACTATTGGATCTATTCCATGCATATCCTTGTAATCCCATGCAAAAGCGTTTTTATGACGTTTCAACAAGTCTACAAGGGCCCCCTTTTGAGTATCTGAAAGAGATTTATTGATATTTAAACATTTATTCAAATCAACTTCTATCTTGGTAGTAAGATCAATCTGGGACATATCAGAAAAAATGAGAAGTATAGACTTCTTGCGGCAACAGGGTATGCAATACATCAGTGGCTACAGGAAAGTCTAAACCTGCAATATTCGGTACCAACTCTTGCAATTGTTGTTCTTGTATCAACTCATTTATCAAAATTTTATAAAGAATTGAGTCTTCCTCATGTAATTGCATGAATGACCCTCGATTAATCATCATAAGGTGATTAATAGAGTCAATTTCCTCAGACTCTTCTCCCAAAATAGGCCAAACGACTTCTTGTTGATCACACTGGGGTTGTGCAGGAGAATACAAAGCTAATGTTTTTGTAGAGTTCCCATCTGAAATAGCGATATCCTCTGATCTACATCCAATATATGCATCAGTCGTGGCAAGCCAAGGTCTTCCCAAAATCACTAGATATCCTCTCAATGTTGCCTTTGAAGATAGAATCATAAAGTTTGCAGGGTATTCCCAGAAATCCAAAATAACCACCACATCTTCAATCATACCATCATGTCTCACTGTAGAGCTATCAACAAGTTGTAGAACTGTGGGTGTAGGCCTTAGACTATTGATTTCAATTTGTTTCATTACTTCTCTTGTCATCACATTAATGGCTGCCCCTAAATCAATTAAAACATTTCTTATTTGGCTGCCATTAATGACTATACTTACAACAGGACTACCTGGATCAGAATATTTTGGAATTGCAACCTTGCCTAACATAATATCTACCAATTGACCCATAACATGCACTATTTGCGGATCCTTTCTTCTTCCTGCCAGGTTTTTTTAGACATGCTTCTCTCAGTGCCTTACCATATATAGGAACATCTTTTATTGCTTGCAACAATGGAATATTAACACAAACATGTTTTAGTTGATCTATAATATCAAAACCTTGCTCTTGTTCTATGAGAATTTCCTTTTCTTGCAATCTCTGGGGAAATGGTGGTAATATCTACTTCTGAGGTATTGTATCTATTGGATTAGAGATTTCTTGTTCTTCTTGTACCTCAGTGATAACTGGAGGAGATGGACTAGGCAGAGTTGTCCCAGATCAGAGGTGAATATCACTTAGAGACAAAGAATAGGCTAGGTATTGATTAAGATCAGCTGAATAAGCTTGTTGTTGTTGCTGAGACTTAATATTAGGATTTGGCATTGGTTTAGGTGGGACAACAGTGGCTGCAGGAGGAGGAATTATTGCAGGAGGTTGTGGCTGCTGAATAGGCTATTGATAACTAGAAGATTGGGCAGTCCATGGCTGACTCCCCCTCCATTGAGAAGTAGGTTTCTAATTCCCTTGAAACTGACTTCCTTGTCCCTGAGGTGGATACCAATTCCCTTGTGGTTGCTGCCACTGTGGCACTTGATTAGAAAAATGATGCCCTTGGCCTTGCAAACCATACCAGTTTTGATAATTACCAAAATTTTGAGCATATGGTGATTTCCATTGGTTATTGGGTACATAAGAATTTCCACTATAACCAGAAAAAGAAAGTGGATCTGGAGGCATACCTTGTCTTTGGAAATTTGGCCTTCTTTGAGCAACATAGAAGAATTGCTCATCCTCACCTTGTATTGGCTTGAAGTCAAGAACCTCCACATTTGCAACCATTTTACATCTGCAATCCTTCTTTCGTTGTCTACAATGAGGGCAAAATTCTGCAAGAAATGCATCAGCGTCTTCATGCTTCTTCTTACCTGAAAGTGTATCCAACTGAGTAGCCATAATATTTATTATGTCCTCCTTAAAGTTCTTCAATAAATGACTAAGTTCCATTCTAGAAACTCCAGTACCAGATGCTGATGAAGATACTCCTGGCTTGAAATGCTTGTTCTTTTTACAAGTAGATTTGGAATACTTCTTACAAATTTGTCCTATTTTAGCCCAAGTGGACTATGTAATGTCACCTCCTCCCATAAGATCTAGAGAATCAGTGCATTCATCACTGATTCCCCTCAAAAATATCAACTTGAGGGAATCTTCATTTAGAGTACTATGTTTGGACTTTTTGACACTAAACAAAAATCTCTCCTAATAATCTTCAAGACTCTCATATTCTTTCTGTGTCATTCTAAAGATATCATCCCCATGTCGATCAGTGCCTCTACAATAATCTTTATATTTTGCAAGAAACAATCGTTTCATCTCATCCCATGTATTGATCGTGCTACTACCCAAGCTCATAAACCATCTTAAAGATGATTCCTTCAAGGTGGTAGGAAATATTTTGAGTCTATGAGCATCTGTAGTATAGTCAAAACTCCTACAGAGAACATCAAACTCAAACAGAAATGTGTCTGGATCCTCTGTCACCAATCCATAGAATTTAGGGAGGGAAGAAGATGGAATGTTCTTGAGATTAGCATTATCATGCTGATCAGATATGGGGAACTCAAACGTTGGGTCTAGTGGTGGTGGTGGATTATTTCCACCAGGAGGTGGGTTTCCTTGCATTGGACTTGTGGGGGTAGTTACTATATGAAATTCTTCTTCTTGAGGTCCAAATGTTAGGATTCCCAAAGATATTGAGAAGGGGGGGGGGGGGGGGGGGTGAGTCCTAACCGGTTAATATATTTTTTGATCTTATTAAACAAATTGCATTCCAAAACAATGTACGAGTAAACAAGAATTAATGCAGTAAATAAGAACGATAAGCACAACATAGAAAACACACCATAACACAATATTTTTAACAAGGAAACCCGGTGTGGGAAAAACCTCGATGGGATTTGTGACCCATAATATTCACTCACTGGCCAATGAATGGATATTACTTACAATAGGGGTCTGCACATGCAGGAAGGCCAACTGCCTAAAACTCACTGCTTAATTACAAAAAGGGAAGTTTCACTGACTTACAAAAATGGATTATGCAAATCCAATATAATGTACTGCTTTAGTTCAACATCTGCTATGCCAAGTTCAGTATCGGTTTAAGCTCATACAATAACCATAAACCTTACTCCAAAATCTGCCTTAATATTCACATGTTACTTCTGTAGTAATCTTCCCATGTTCGCATCTACCTATTACATAAATGATCTACAATATCTCATACTCATATATGAGTCTTATTACAATTCGCCTTATCAACTTACAAAAAGATATTATAATTAAATACAAAATGCAATAATCAAAATCCTGTCGGTTGGGGTGCCGGTAATCATCTTTGCCACTTCCAGTAAACTATTTGTCGGTGTAGAGTTTGTCGGTGCCGGTGCTAGTGCCATAAGATTGCAAGGTTGTCATCAATGACAATACCTTCAATCACCTACAATTTCTCATTGGAGAGTGCAATGCCAACACCAAAGAGGAACTAAAGACTACAGTCTGGGAATTCAGATTCAGGGTGGTTCAAATTCTCTGGGGTTTGATAAAGTTCAGCAAAAGGATTTATATCTGAGGAATTATTTTCTACATGATTAAGATGACTGGGCAGAAATCTACCTAGAACATCTCTTCTTCGCCTATGCATGCAGATTCATGAAATTTTTGAACAATCAGGTATGCCAAAAAAAACAATTAACTGAAAACTAAAAAGACAATAACCATAACAGGTTCTTAGTTTGACACCATCCCCGACAACGACGCCAAAAATGTTCATCCCAACGATAAGAATAATAACTCTAGTTGAAGTCTTAACCTAAAGTTTGGACATTCATTTGGTAAAGTCATTATTTTCATAGCTAGTGTTCATTTGATTGTCAACCCAAGGACGTAATACTTGAAATGGGTGTGCACTATATATGCACTAAGTTTTTGCGATAGCTATTTTGCATTATTGCAGCAACTAACATTATGCGGAAAAGATAATAAAGAATTGAAACTATAGAAAGGATACAAGAAAACTTCTGCATAAACTCATAAAAGCAATACTAGATCAATTCAATGCTGATAAACAAAAATTACTCTGTTCTAGCTTGGTTGTAGGAATAGTTAGTGGATCTATTTCCAATGGCTGTAGGAATAGTCAATGCAAGAACGTCTACTGCAGCTAAGGAAATAAAACTAATTTTAACGAATGCACGTGAACACTCACCAAGTGGGCCCCCTTGGATGAGTGATACCAAGCTTCACGAAAACAACTCTAAAAGATCAGAATAACATAATTTTATTCATCATTCTTTGAAAGTCATTACATGATTCAATATGAAAAGAAACTCAAAAATGCTTATGAAAAATCATCTGCTCTATTATTCTCTCTTTCTATCTAACCTCTGAGAAGAAGAAGAGCTTATTATTAAAAATAAATCATCTACAATATACAACACAAATCGTGCCGAAAAGAGGAGGTGGATGATTGATCGAGAAAGGAGATAGCAAGATTTATGCTGCAGGAAACGCGGATCTAAACCGAACCACAGTCATAACATACTATGGCGGTATTTACAACTTCAATATCTACTTAAGCTAGACATTGGTAGTATCGCTTGGGTTCTCCTCTTATGTTGTCCCTTACACTTGCTCAACTTTTCTATAGTTTGATCTTCAGTCATCTCTTGAGTATCCTTCCCTTCAATAGGAGCGATAGGCGAACATCCACCGCAACATCATTTATTCCTTGCACTAGAAAAGAAATAATATACAAGAACATACATACGAATTTTATTTAATCAAAACATCTATTAATTTCACATATGATATTGCCCTAAATAATCCGCATGGCAATAGGAATAAATCACATGACTGCAAGAATAAATGGCATGGCTGCAGGAATAAACTGGCAAAGATAAAACATGATTTAATAGGTTCAGGCTTAACATATAGAATACATATAGTAAACTTCCAATACATCACTACTACTATGCAAACCAAAAGATGGCAAAAACTCAAGAGTTTTGAGGATAGAAATATGACAATGTCTCAACTCATCAGCATCGATGTTGGCCTAGAGATGAACCACTCTTTGATACTTTGAGGCTCTGCAAGTTGGAGGTCCAGTTTTCCTAGAAAGAATTTCCAATAGAATTGAGCATATGGACATGCCCAAAGGAGGTGGTCTACAGATTACACATTGTTCTTGCATAGCAGACATCTGCTGAGTCCACAAAGCCCAATTTTGGCAAGTATATCTTGAGTCAGAATTCTTCCCTGGATGGCTAGCCAAGAGAATACACCTGCTTTGGGTAGGACGTCTTTGCATCGAAGGAGTTTGATTGGCCATTGACCATCCTCCAAAGCTACTTCTTTGAGATTATATCCAAGCTTCACCTTGTATTCCTCATCCTTTGAAGCACACCACCTGATTTTGTCATTATCCTGAGAGACTGGAATGGATCTATCTTTGAGAATGTTGGCTAGAGAGTCTTTCTGATTTTGGGGGGTGTTAATGATATCCAAGGATTTCTAGCACCATTTATCAATTCCATCAATCTCGACTACTTCTCTGAAATTGAATACCTTAGTTCCCCAAACCTTGGAAGTTGTTGCTTTGATCTCCCTCAAGCTTTGATCCACCCCTAATTTTTTGTGTCCATCCCATGAGTCATCTCAAAAGGATGTCAATTGGCCATTGTGAACTTCCCAAGTGATGTAATTTGACACTATTTCCCTGCTTTCGCATATGTAGTTCCAAATGGCTGACCTTTTAGAGGGTTTTTGATTCTTAGAATGTTGATGGGGTCATCAGAATCCATATACTTTCTTCTTAAAATTTGCACCCACTTCAAATTTGATTTGGTCTTGATCTAGGAAAGCTCAGCCTCGAGAGCCAAAATCATGATTTTGAGTTTTCGAATCCTAGTACCTCCAACACTCCATGATTTGCATACCTTTTCCCAGGCAAGAAGGGGTTGTTTCTGATCACCATGGGGACCATTCCAAAAGAATTTCTCAAAATGTTATTGAGACTGTCTTCTATTGATGCCGACAGTTTCAAGCAAGCTATGAAGTAGATCGGAATAGCCAATAAGATAGCCTTGACCACGAGCAATCTGCTTGCAAAAGTCAGCCTTTTTCCTTTCCAAGGCTCCATTTTCTTTATAAAAAAATTCAATTAATTTGTCCCAATAACACTTTTTGATGATGCCTACAAACAAAGGAAGGCGTAAGAATTTCCCAGGAAATTGTGCCACTTTTAAGCCCAAGATTCTAGCAATGTCTAGTTGTAGACCCAATTGAATATTGAGAAAGAAATCTTCGGATTTACGCCAATTAATAGTTTGCCCAAAATCTTTACTATAACTATCTAATATGGATTTGATACTTCTGGCTTCACCCGTAGAAGCTTCTCCAAAAAGGATGGTATTATCAACAAACTATTGATGTGTGATTGGCTCAATACCAGGGGTGATCTCAATACCCTTCCACTGTCCCTCTATCCTAGCAGTTGTGATGCCTCTTCCCAACGCTTCCACCATTATGATGAAAAGGTAGGGAGATAATGGGTCCCCTTGCCTTAAACCCCTACTAGTGTTGAAATATCCATTGGCAATTCCATTGATAAGGATGAAGAACTTCAAAGATTCAAAAAATCATCTAACCCATTCAATCCAAGGGCGGCCAAAACTAAATCTAGATAAGACATCTAACAAAAAGATTCTATTTACCAGATCATATGCTTTTATAATATCCAGTTTGATGATCATGTTGGGGTTCCTGAGCTTCCTGGCTCTGTGAATTGCTTCATGGGCAACAATTATTCCCTTTGCAATAGATCTACTTGGGGCAAAACCACTATGTTCCTCTGAAATGATCTTATCTAACACCTTCTTTAATCTATTTGCCATTACTTTTGTGATTATCTTATAACAAGTATTGCATAAAGCAATTGGTCAAAAATCACCCATACTTGTAGCTTATTTCTTCTTGGGAATGAGGGATAAGAAGGTATGATTGATGGCTCCCAAAATTGTTGCTTTTTTTAATTCCTCTGCAGCCTTGAGCAGATCATTCTTTATGATCTCCCAAAAGGTTTGATAGAAGCAAGCCAGAAATCCATCTGGCCCAAGGGCCTTGTCAGGGGCTAATTGGAATGTAGCCTTTCTAAGTTCCTCTAGAGTGATAGGCTTAGATATCTTTGTGTTCTCTTCATCTGAAATGATGTTGGGAATCTGATTGAGAAAATAATTTCTGATAGCTCTCTAATTTACACTTTGGATATCCCAATTCAGGAGGTTTTGAAAATATCCCACCGCTTCTCGATTGATCTCATCTTTCGAACATATCACAGTCCCATCTTCTTTGATCAATTCCAAGATTCTATTTCTATTTCATTTTGTAACTGCAGAGTTGTGAATTTTTTTTGTGTTCTTGTCCCCTTCCTATAGACATAACTCTCCTGACTTTTGTCTCCAAAATTGTTCCTCTCTAGCCAAGATTTTTGCTTGTTTTGCTTTGAGCTTTTGCTCCAATCCAAACTCTTCATCTCTCATACCATGAGCTATGACCACATCATTCAGAGCCCTCAATTCATTTTCAATCCTTTGGATTTCTGTGAAAATGTTCTTAAAATGTACCCTGATCCACTCCTTGAGTTTGGCTTTAATATATGAGAGGTTCTTGGGGAAAATAAACATCTTGGAGTGATTTCCAATTCTACATTCCTGCCACCACTGAGTTAAGGAATCCAAGAGGGAAGGATCCCTGATCCATATCTTTTCAAACCTAAAAGGGGATCCACCAGAATATGGGTCCGAAGCAAAGACCAATTGGATTGGGAAATGATCCGATCCACTAAAACGAAGAATTGAAGACTCCACCAAGCCTGGAACCATTGACCAATCACTGAAGGGGAAAAATCTGTCTAACTTTTCTGCAATGCAAGTGAAACCTTGCCTTCTGTTGGTCCAGGTATATTTGTCGTTATTTGCCACTATTTCCCTTAGATAACTAGAATCCACAAATTCCTGAAAATCTTGTTGGATTCGATTCTTCACTATTGAGCTTCCCATTTTCTTTGAACAATTAAGGGTCACATTAAAATCCCCCCCAATAATAATCTTCTCATCCTTGTCAGATCTAAGTTTCTTAGATAACTCTTGCCATAGCTCCCTCTTAGCGGGTGTGGCAATGGGTCCATACACATTGATCACCTTCCAACACTGATTATCTTGAAATACTTCAAAAAATACCATCATCCAGTTATTGTCGGCCTCCACAATAGAGCATCAACCCTTTGAAGGATTCCAAAGAACCCCAATTCCACCCGAAGACCGCAAAGATTCTACAAAAACACCCTCCCACTACCTCCAAAACTTCATCTTACTCTCCTGCTCCACCTTACTCCATTTGGTTTCCTGTACCAACACTAAATCTGCCTTACTAGACTCAATTTTGCTGCTTGAAAAGGCACCATTTTGTAGGGGCATTGTTGGTAAACAGATTTGTCATTGCGGTAGTTTATCTGAAATTGACCCTGTTTGCTCGATGAGCAGTGACAAATGTTCCAACAGTTGGAGATATTGAAGTGAAACCACAATCTTCCTCTGCATTTGAGAGGGGCATCTCCCTCGTATGATAGAGGTATTTAGGATTTTTGTGTACTTTTAACCTGAAAGTACACAAAGGAGAAAACGTAGAACTTAAACCAATATTAATAATATAAACCCTACTAGAAGACATATGAATATCAAGTAGGATTCCATAAAGGATAACAATTATAAAAGGGGTTAACGCCAAATAGGTTAGTCATATAATGATGATAAAAAAGTACAATAAACCTCAACACACGAAGAGATAGGTTGCACTAGCACATGCAAGTCAAGATACCATGAAATGATGTGTTCCATCAACAAATTTCACCAATACATAAAGGGATTACTAATTCAACATATGATAAATTAGTAACGATAACTCATGAATACATTCAAGACACACGAACTCAATGCATTCTTCATTATTCTTTTTGAAAATATACAAGTTCAAAAACCCCCTATTACAAAGGTATGAATATCAAAGTTCGCACTTGGTTCCTCTACAAAATTCTGCAGAGTTTTCCCCTTGTCATAAAAGTCCCTTCTTTACATTACAAATAACCTTCTATTTATAGGCTTCTCAGAATAACCACCTTAGTAACTAACTTTGGAAAGGTTAATAACTAACTCATTTTTATGCAAAAATAGCTTAGTTGGCCAAATCGGCAGTTCTGTGATGAACATACGCTGTCGATTGGATAAGCAGCTTAAAGGATACACTCAAGCAGGTCCTCTAGGGAAGACTAGGATAGCAGATTGCGACACTTTGTGATGAACAGTGAGGACCAAGACATAGTACTTTGTGATGAACAGGGAGTACTAAAAAAAATAGCAGCACTTTGTGATGAACAGTGAGTGCAAATGTGAGCAGCACTTTGTGATGAACAGGGAGTACAAAAACACGTAGTACTTTGTGATGAATAGGGAGTACCAATAGGATAGAAGCAACACTTTGTGATGAATAGTGAGTGTCACTAGGATATAAGCAACACTTTGTGATGAACAGTGAGTGTCACTAGGATATAGTATCATAAGCACTTAAGATAAAAAGCAACATTTTGTGATGAACAGTGAATGACACTATGACTGACATGATTGATTTGCTTGACTGCAGGAGTATTTGCCTATGTTGGAGTCATGGGAGAGATTCTCATCGACGCAGAGATTACGACCAGAGCTAACATTCAAGGATCGAGCTGCTATTGAGGGTATGGGTCTACGATACATTCTGTATGTGCCGGAGTTTCAGGCGAACATGGGTTTGATGACTGCACTTGCTAAGAGATGGCACTCAGAGACATGCACGTTCCATTTTTTGATGGGTGAGCTGACAATCACCTTAGAGGATGTGTATAGGATTTTGAGGATACCGATCGATGGGGAGTTAATTCCTTACGATCAAGACGGAGATAGGGATGCACTGAGATGAGTGTTTCAGGATCCAGGACTGGAGATGAGGGCTGGACATGTGGCATGGGAAATGATGACACAGACAGGATTGGCGCTAGTGGCGATGCTGGTAGGAGTGATTAGTGGGTTCCTCCGTATTAGTTTTGTACCATTTTTTATGATGATGTAGACACCTGCGGGTGATTGTAGCCATATGATTTTGACATCATTGTATCATGACACTTATGATTTTAATATATATATATATATATATATATATATATATATATATATATATATATATATATATATATATATATGAGATGATTCATCCTTGCGACACCTATATGCATGTGTACCTATGTGATGAGATGTTCTTATGTGATGCTTATGATATGGATGCAAATATGTACATGATGGAATGCAATATTTTTGTTCTTTTGTGTTTTTAATATGTTATGTCAATGCAAATGTGAATGTATGAAATGCAGACGAATATGATAATGCAAATAATTATGAACATGTGTTGTGTGCATGATGTGATGCATTTGGGATATCTATATGTATATGTGAAATGCTAACATGTGATAATGCAGGTGCAACTACATGAAATGCAAATGTTTTTGGCGTGTCATTATACTCAGTCATGTGATAATGGGCTACACGGACTCAAGAAGGACGATGGAGGTCAATCAAGAAAGGGGGATGGAAGATAGAAGATATGAAAGTGAAAAGAGCTTCTTGTGCATTATCATCATTGAGCTTTATTATGGCAAAATAGGTTATGACAATCGAGGCATATGTTCGACCCAGAAAGTCATTGTACCCGTTTGCATGTAGATAAGACAGTCACAAATAAGGAATACCCCAGTTCATACTAGACTCTCAGTGTCCTCATATTCTTGGACAAGTCATAGCATTACTAAGAGGCAATCCATAGACAACAAAAGAAAAATAGGTGACGATACCCCATCCTCGCCTTTCTAGTCAAAGACATCCCGGAGATAAAATCTCTAGTCAGAGACATCCTGGAAAAGCTAAAAGACATGTCACTAAAAAGATAAAATCAAAAGAAAACCAAGACTCGACTGTAGTCCTCAAATTTAGTGTCTCTTGTCACTTGTATAAGTTTTATTTGATTGTGGTCACAATGTTTACTTTCACAAAAAGGATAGATAGCACTGAACCATAATGTTGTCTAAGTCTGTTGAAAGATTTGATTTGTTGAAGCCCATTGTTGCTGTTGTGTCTCATCTAAAACTGACTGAATCCATAAAACTGATACTTTATTGCGGAGAAGACAAAACTTTATTGTGGATTGGCAATGCAAATGCTACTTTATTGCGGGTTGTGTGCTGATAGACTGAAGAAAAGTGGAAGAAACCGTACTCCTCAAAACGTGCGATGTTCTTGTATCCACACCCATTACTAAACGTAGGATTTGCTTTAGCCACAGATAGGACCTGATTTATTATGAATGGAGAAAGGTGAAAAGGGAGGTTATTATGGATGGCTAACCAATCTTGGGTAGATCAATGTATATGGTGAAAATGGAAACAACGATATTGAAAGACTAAATGAATTCAACCACAAAACCCTAGCCTAACAACAACAAAGATCCACTATAACATATGAAGATTACCTAAGACAATGCAAATCAAATGAAATCACAAAGATTATACCATCACATGTCCAATAGGGTTTGGATCTCCATTCTTCCTATCTCCATTGATCTTGCTTGATATATTTGCTCTCAGATTTTATGTACACAAGAGTTCAACAAAGAACGGAAATGTGGTTGCAAGTAGAATCTCATATGAAAAGCCTAGTGTAGTCAAGTGCATAAATTGATTAGCCAGGGTTTGATAATGAAGGAAGCATCTCCTTATATAGAAGACACTATATGAAATGGATGGATAAGATTGAGAGGTGTAAAAGAGGTCAGCTATGATTAGAGGGTGGGTAAAGAAAATAATAAAATAATGAAAGGGGTAGGTAGTGTATGAATTAAAATATGAATGACATGTGTCATGGGTAGAAAAGGCTAATGAATTAATTAAATAAATAAAGATTTATTTAATTAATAGAGGAAGTGGGATCAATTAAATAAATAAAATATTTATTTAATTTAAGAAAAGGATAATTAAAATAAATAAATGTGTATTTCACCATATACATTTTGGCACGCCCGGTGGGACTCTTGTCCCTTTTGCATTTAACATCCTTGTTGCAGGTTTTGTGTTTTGAAGTTGCAGATCTGACATTGTCGACAGTATTTTGATATTTTTGCGTCTACGTACTTTCAAATCGCATTTTTGGTTTTCAGCCGCGTCTGCGACATCTAGGATCGCGTCCACACCCTCAACAGTTTTTTTTTTTTGCAGATTCTAGAAATCGCGTCTGTGTTCCCTAGTCGCGTCTATGGGGTTTTCAGGCGCGTCTGCGTCCAGAAGCTGCGTCTGGGTTACGGAGCCGCATCTGTGTTTCACAGAAGTGCATCTGCATCCAGAAGCTGTGTTTGTGTTTATGATACCCGTGTCTATGCGCACTGATTTCATTTTTTGGGGGGGGATTTTCATTGATTCAGTTTTTAGTCATTCGGTTTATTTTTTTAGATCTAGTTTATCTTGAGCTAACATTTTTAGATCTAGCTAACGAAATTGTTGCAGCTTGTCTTGAAAGCAAAATCATTTTGTTGAAGACCCCTATTTTCGCAAAGTCTTTTAGATCTAAAATTTACCTAACTTGTGTGCTTGCAGGAAGGGGTGATTATTTCAAACAATCCAAACTACTAACAAATCTTTGTTGCAGTACCTTGGCAAGGGTTTTTGGATTTTTATTGTGTGTCTTGTTTTCATAGACTAGCAAACACTTCAATTGGTGCTTTAAAATTGAATCATTGTCTTTTGTGTCTTGAGAAATAGGCTCTTTTTGTTTAATCTTTAGAGGGTCTGTCTCTCCATGTGGTCATTAGGACTACTAGTGAGGAGAGAATGACCCAAGTGGTAGCAAAAGAAAAACCATCTTCTTCCAAACCACTATAAATAACTGTATTCATGGTGAAAACTATGAATAACGTGTGCTTATTAGTTCATACCGACACTATGTCTCCCCATAAACCCATTTGATCAAATTTATTTGATCATTTGTAGGGCGTAACCCCTACCGGCTGGGAGCCTTTTGTATTTACAGAGCTGAAAGTGCCGCATGTGTGGCCACACGAGAAGATGCCCTTACTAGCACCTTTTTGTTTTAGAAGCCCAAATCCTTCTAGATGTTGGGGCAGGAGGTTGGACCTCTGGTAGTGGCCCACACACATACGGTTCTTAGTAGAGATACAAAGTTCGCCACAAGGAGTTTTTGTGGGGACTGATGCTTGGCTGCCCCGAGAAGTGAGTGCCGAGGGTGGAGCCAATGGGGTCAAGCATCTAAGTATTCGCTCTGAATAGCGTAGCCTCGAGGGTAAAACCCCACGTGGGATCAACAACTATTGTCTTGGCCAGCCATAAGAATTGTGCTTGACTTATTTTAAACATTCAAACATTCAAGACCAAACAACAATACATTGTGTCTTTTCTGTCTTCAAGTGTATGCAAAACAATTTTACATCAAACAACACACTTTTCTTTGAGTCATTTTTGTCTAGACACTTGCAAATATTGAGTCCTCATCAACACTGTGTCATCTTGTCATGAAAAAATAGTCAAACATTCAGATTGGGTCACAACAAAGCAACTTCACATATTGGAAAAAGAAAATTGCACAAATTTTGCAGAAACACGTTTGTGTCTGACATAATAGCATATGTGTCGTATAACCGCGTCTGTGAAGGGCAGAAACGCGTCTGTGTTCTCAGAATCAACATTGCATTTACAAAATCTCAGACTCGCGTCTGTGTTAAATAGAACCACGTCTGTGTCAGGAAATCGCGTCTGTGCAGTATACAGGCACGTCTGTGTTCAGAATTGAAAAACTTTTACAGTCCAGCAAACAAACACAGTCAATTTTGGAATTCTTGAGCTTCCTAGGTTATTTCTCCAGGGTTTCATCTAGCATTCAACCTGTCTTTGGGTCTTACAAAGTCCATCATTGCTTTACACCTTACATTACATTCACATCTATCTAAACTTGAGTCAAAAGGTCACTTGATTGTCCTCATCATACTTTGTCAACACACTACATACAACAACATTTTTCTAAGTGGTCCCTCATCAAGGTCTATCACCTTTGGGTCTTATTTGGTCTTACTTAGAGTCAAGGTCAACTTACCTCATCAAGAGAAACTATCCTCTCTTTGGAAGCCACACCTACTCTACTACATACATACTCGGTCTTACACTTTGGACATTGCAAGTACACCTCAGATTCATTTGCATTCCATCCAACTCTTGGTCTTCCATACTCTTCCATTTTCATCTAGTCTCACACATCTTGGTCAATACCTAGTTCATGGTTGAAACTCATTCCCAAAAATCTAGGAGAGAAGCTAAAGAGTCTCAAGAATCCACAAACATGAGTTCCTATGAGTATGACAATGATATCTTTTTCAATTCTGATCATACTACATTACCTAACATGGATGCTTATAGAAACATTCCAAATGTTGAGCACATGGACACTACAAACAATAATGATACACACAATGACAATAGGGATGACATTGCAGTACATTCAGCAGAAGTGGAAGACACCATTATGAATCCTCATTTTAATCGATTGGTTGAGGAAATAATGAGGAGAGATAGACAATATTTCTTACAAGTGATGGCACAAAGTGGAGCCAAGATCCCTCGTGATTTTGACATGTCTCAAATAATGGAGCATAGACCTTTGCAACAATCTCACTCCAACATGGATCAAAGGAGGCCTAATAGTGGAGGCAATAGAGGACCACATATGGTGCCTGAATCACCATCATCTTTGTTTAAAAAACCAAAGGTCCCATACACACATGGTCAAGCATATCGCAGACCATTATGGAAGTCTTATACAAAAAAGTATGCTCAATCACATACCAATGCTAAGGACCAACCACCAAAGCAATTGGATATTCAAAGGCATGCTCAAAATTTGGACACAAGGAAACCCCGCGTCAAATTTGGGGGCAACACACTAGAACAAACTCATGACATTCCTATAGAGTATGGTATACATGGACAAAGCAGATTTTCCATTCCTCACCACGACTCTATACCAGGTGGTCCATATACGCAGCATCATTATAGACCTCCTCCATATGAACATGTGTATGATCAATATCATCCATCTATGCAACATGCTCCTCCTCCAATTGGTGCCTTAAGCATGGGGTATGGTCCAAGAAGTTGATCTCCACCTAACAACGATTTGGAACAACAAATCAGGGACTTACAAAAGAAAATGGAGGACATAAATACACCGAAGCCAACTTACACAATGAGAGACATATGTCCTTATCCATTTGACAAAAGCATTCCAATGCCTCCATTTCCTATACACTTTGTGATGCCTAAGTTTGATAAGTATAGAGGAAAAGGAGATCCTAAGGCACACATAAGACAGTTTTTCACAGCTTGCATTGAGGTAGCAGCAAAAGAGACATATTTGATGGGATTCTTCCCACAAAGCCTAGGTGATCAAGCTATGGAATGGTTCTCCCAACTTCCACCTGGTATTAAGTCATGGGGTGACTTAGCAGAGGCATTTATTCAACATTTCTCCTACAACATAGAGACAGACATATCAGTCACTACTTTGTGCAACACCAAGCAAAATGAGGGAGAGTCTTTTGCATCATTTTTACAAAGATGGAGAAATCTAGCCAGCAGATGCTCTTGTGAAATTCCACAAAAACAAATGGTAGAGATGTTCACCCAGAATGTTAACAAAGACATTGGCTATGATCTAAGGAAAGCTTGTTTGTCCACCTTTAAGGACGTCATTGAAAAAGGCTTAGCAACAAAGAAGGTCCTAATTGAACAAGGAGTCATTAAGATATTTAAGGAAAACAAAGATGACTTTAAAGGAAAAGATAAGCCAAGATTTTGGAATAAAAACAAGAACACAGTCAATGATGGTGTTGTTGATGCCAATACAGTGCGACCCAAAATAGTTTTTTCGGGATCAAGCTCTACAAACAATCAAGTGAATACTCAAACAACTTCTAGATCATGAAAGAAGTATACCCCATTGGGAGAACCACTTGAGTCAGTTTTCAAGAAGCTAGTGGCAAACAAAGTAATCACAATTCCAGATTTTCCACCATATGAGCCAAAGGTCAAACCAAATTGGTGGAATGATGATGAATATTATGAATTTCATAAGAGTAAAGGTCATAAAATAGGAAATTATCATCGACTGAAGAACATCATACAAGATCTTATTGATAGAGGTGACATTGAGATTGAAGGACACTCATCCAATCAAGAACATGAGATGTTTAAGGAACCATTCCCAAAACATGACAAAGGAAAAGCTAAAGTCACAGATGACCAAACCAACTATACCAGAGCATCCTATAACTATGATTCAACTATCAATCACATCTCGATGGACAATTATGTCTCTACCATTATCATCAGGGACAAAACCCCTGAGAATTCTACCCAGAGACCCAAGATCGTTCTGAAAGGCATTGGATCTTCTTCCGAACCTACCTCTGAATGTCATGTTACAACCCGTCGAGGTAAATTCACTTTGCAAGGTGCTCTAGCCAAAAACACCGCTTCCTCATCAACCAAGCTTGAGTACGACCTTGTAGAACAATTAGGGAAAACACATGCGCTTATCTCCATCCTTGAGCTCTTACGCATATCCCCCGCACATAAAGCTATTCTTGACAAAATTTTGAGAGACACTACTGTTCCTACTGATTTGAACATGGACCAGTTTCAAGCCATGGTGGGATACCTTTCCATTCCACACTCTCTTACATTCACAGAAGTCGATGATGCCTCCGTAAGTCAGCCGCATAATGCACCATTACACATTGAAGCCTTCATACACAAACATAGAATCAAACGAGTCCTGATAGATGGAGGAGCAGGTCTAAATATTTGTACATTGAGCACTATTAAACAATTGGGATATTCTGACAAAGCTATGAATTCTACAAACAAAATTACGATCAAAGCATATGATGATGAAGAGCGTTCATCCAAGGGCACAGTCACCTTACCTCTCAGAGTTAGGCCAGTTACAAAGGATGTGGTTTGTCAAGTCCTAGACCTAGATCTCGCATACAACATATTACTACGATGTCCTTGGATTCATGAAATGAGGGCGGTCCCATCTACATATCACCAATGCATCAAGTTTCCTCATAGTGGAGTTGAAATAACAGTTAATGGAGATCCTAATCCATTCATATATTGCAATAACTTGAGACCAAAAACTGAGACCATCATTACCAGTAATTGCGAAGCTATTCCTTCTTCTGCATACATTGATCTTGAGTCATTAAAACCTTTGACATCAAAACAAGGTGAACTTAAGGGCAAACTCCAAGACAAGGGCATGGGTGAATACACTTTGAATCAGACCATGTACTTACAACAAGTCATGAGTTCACCAAAAGAATATGGAAGACCACATCCTAATAAGCAGGTATATATCATTATACTCAAATGGGGTGATGAGGAGGTATAGTAGGAAGGTTAGTCTTCTTTTGAGGTTGGTGGGATTTGTTCTCAATGTGCTTCCCAAATCAATCCCTAGGCACAAAAGGGATTCTTCTAAACCTTTCTCCTATCTCCTCCTCTCTATTCAACACTGCTTACACTCTATTGTATTGGACATCACTCCTCCTAACCTTCCATGCTAAGGCATTCAAGTCTGAAATGAGGTCCTCTTGTGTGTCACCAAAAATGAACAAGTTTGGTTGTCCAACTGGCTGAATCTCCTCTCTTCCAGGAATGGGCAACTGTTGGAGAACCATGGTTTACCTAACCTTGTTTGCACCTTTAAGGAATTAAATCATATTAAAGTGTTGATTGAGCATCTGGACAGGTCTACAAGGTATGATGACTGTCCTTCACTTTCCAAGAATGAAAATTTCCAAGTTGGGTGCAAAGAACGTTGGTTTACTCAAGGCAACTTCTAGGTTCAAATGGTCATCTTGAACAAATGACTTAGTGAAATGTTGTGGAGCATGTAGTAGGGTGTATCAGGTCTCAACTCACCAATTTTGATGGTTTGAAACAATCCTTTGCTTCCCCTTCCTTACCGATCTCATGAATTGGTCAAATTTGCTCCAAAAAGGCTACTAGAATTAGCCCTAGTTTTTAATGAAAATTGTTCACCCTGCTCAACCTACTAAACTTCATGACAAAACCTTGGAGATATGGTCATTTGATGTTGAAATCTCAAGGATTTTTGCTATGGCAAGTACTGTACGGACTGTTTTGGTGCTGTCCCACAAAATAGGCACTTTTCAAGGGTTTTTGAAAGTTTTAATGAGGGTTTGCAATTTACAAGTTTTCTTCATGATACTAGGCCAACTTAAATGCTTCAATAATTGCTTTAACATGTGCCAAACACCTCCAAAGATTCAAAACTTATCTTCTAATATTGTCATTATATCAAACAAGTGCCACATTGCTGCCCTTACACAAAAAAATAGTCTAGATGATTGGGACAACAACGTTTTTAAGATGTTGCATACACTTTGATCATTGATAAACCAAATACAATGAAAGTATGTCAATTAGGGATGCAAAAATGGTTTGACATCAGTTGGAACACCATGCACAACAAATAAGAAAGGATTTTATAACTGCTGTTCATACACAGTCAACACTGCATTTTTGACAGCAACAAGGTGCATTTTTGACAGCAACTTCCTTTCTTTGTTTTGTTTGCTTCTTTACTCTGTCCCTGGCCTGCAAGAAGGTGTTAAAGGCATGATATAATAATGCACATAACCTCTCCAAAGGTTTGTAATTTTGAACATTCAAAAGGGTGCCACAAGGTATGACAACATTATATGACTATGACAAAGATCACACTGTTTTAGGATCCTTATTTAGGTCCTTTACAATCAACTTGTGTAACTTGTCATCTCAATATTGAAACCACTTTCAAATACCTTTTCATGATGCAATAAAAAGGAATACATCATTCCATACTATCTATTTAGAGAGGTTGGTAATGAGGATCTAACAATGAAACAGTGACTCACTGTTTTGCAGTCCGTTTTTCACCTTTGCCTCTTGCATCCAACCAAGTCATGAGAGAGAAAAGGATGGTAAAGCATAATGATGACTCTTTCCAACTTGATTCTCCTTCAACATTTCAAAGGTACAGTGCTATGAACAACAAAGTACCATTCAAACAAATTTGAGAATACCCAAGCCAAGTTGCTCACTTCACACACTTGCCATGGGCTTACAAACACTTGTGCATTGATAGAAAAGAAAAATGGATGTATGGTATAGTATGTATAGATCCAAAAAATTCCCTCAAAGCCATGGATGAAGAGTATTTGAAGAAATTAGTTGGATCATGAATGGTCTTCCATTGGAACCACAAAACAATGCCTTTCTCAAGAGCACTTCAAACAAAACTTGTTCCAAACCCCAAGAAAAGATCAGAGATCACTAATAAAACATCAAAGGAGACCACATCAATCAAAAATAGGTTTAGTATGGACTCATGGAGCCATGGTACGGACTGTACTCTAAAAAGTGAAGAAAACTAGTTAAAAACTCATAGAAAACAAGAGCAAAACAAGTATTTTTCTTGATTTTCCAAAATGAACAACCCATACAATGATTGGAACATGGTTTTTATACATGTTCCAACTTATTGAAGCCCTTGTACGGATAGGTACAGGCTGGAACTAACCAAAACCACCAAAAACCACTTTTTTGACAACTTTTGACAACTTTTTGACAACTTTTTGTTGCTCAAAAATTGCATTTTGACTTCCGGTGACTTGGAACTCAAACTAATGACTCAAAATCATT